>NW_011474425.1:0-503 GCF_000754665.1 Bison bison bison
GATGGCTCCTGCGATGTGCGCTACTGGCCACAGGAGGCTGGTGAGTACGCGGTGCACGTGCTGTGCAACAGTGAGGACATCCGTCTCAGCCCCTTCATGGCCGACATCCGCGACGCGCCCCAGGATTTCCATCCAGACAGGGTAAAGAGCATGTGCCACTGGGTGGGGGAGCCTGAGGGGGCCGGCACTCTGCCCTGAGAACTGGGTGGCCTCCCATCAGGTGAAGGCACGTGGGCCTGGATTGGAGAAGACCGGCGTGGCTGTGAACAAGTCAGCAGAGTTCACAGTGGATGCCAAGCACGGCGGGAAGGCTCCTCTCAAGGTCCAAGTCCAGGTGAGGTGCTCCCCCGTGCCAGGAGTGGGCTGGGCAGGTGCCCACTGACCAGGCAGTGACCAGGAGGCCTCTTGCTCCTGCCCACTTTGCAGGACAATGAGGGCTGCCCAGTGGAGGCAACGGTCAAGGACAATGGCAATGGCACTTACAGCTGCTCCTATGTGCCCCG
>NW_011474426.1:0-843 GCF_000754665.1 Bison bison bison
TTGTAATTATCTCCAAAGAGTTAAAAGCATAGGCTATCTGAGTTGAAGCAGACTTTTTAACTAAAGTCTAGTCCTCAAAATAAAGCAAACCACACCTTTGTTAAGTGGAAAGTACAAATAATAAACACGAGAGTGCAAATCAACGAAAGAGGAAACAAGGAGATAATATGGAAAGGCACAGAGACCACAATTGTTTCTTTGAAAGATCTTTTGAAAATACATAACTCCTAGTAAGATTGATCAGGGAAAAAAAAGGGTGAGAGAGAAAACATAATTTCCATATCAGAACTCAAAAAGAGAACAAAAGCCAAGATTCTACAGATATTAACAAGGTAAAGAAGAGCCATTCTTAGCGATTTTTCTCAGTAATTGAAACAGCAAAGGTGGACACGTTAACTGTAAAGCAGAGAAATAAAAAATCAGAGTAACCCAGTAGCAGCGCTGCCCCGGTGGCCCAGGGGTCAAGAACCCACCCCCCAGGTAGGAGCCCAAGCTCCCCTCCTGGTCCAGGAACGAAGCCCCACACCACGGGCAACTAAGCCTGTGAGCTGCACCCACTGGCCCGCATGCTCGGAGGCCGTGCACCACAACTGGAGGAGCCTGCCCACCACAGTAAAGACCCAGGGCAGCCTAGAGCCGAAGAAGAAAAAGAAAAAAAATAATAACTAAAAAATTGAGAGTATAAGTTTTAAAATGTTTCACTGAGAAGCCTCCAGGCCTACACCTCCAAGGCTTCACTGGTGCATTCTGACGAACACACAAGGAAGAAGTAACAGTAACAAGGCAGAAACCCTTTCAAATAGTCTAGGATGAAGAATCTCATTTTATGAACCCACAAATAAA
>NW_011474427.1:0-576 GCF_000754665.1 Bison bison bison
TTTATTTCCAATATTCTGGGAGGTGGTTCATAGAGGATCCTGCTGTGATGTATGTCAGAGAGTGTTTTACCTATGTTCTCCTCTAGGAGTTTTATAGTTTCTGGTCTTACATTTAGATCTTTAATCCATTTTGAGTTTATTTTTGTGTATGGTGTTAGAAAGTGTTCTAGTTTCATTCTTTTACAAGTGGTTGACCAGTTTTCCCAACACCACTTGTTAAAGAGATTATCTTTAATCCATTGTATATTCTTGCCTCCTTTGTCAAAGATAAGGTGTCCTTATGTGTGTGGATTTATCTCTGGGCTTTCTATTTTGTTCCATTGATCTATATTTCTATCTTTGTGCCAGTACCATACTGTCTTGATAAATGTGGCTTTATAATAGAGCCTGAAGTCAGGTAGGTTGATTCCTCCAGTTCCATTCTTCTTTCTCAAGATCGCTTTGGCTATTTCAAGGTTTTTTTGTTATTTCCATACAAATTGTGAAATTATTTGTTCTAGCTCTGTAAAGAATACCATTGGTAGCTTGATAGGGATTGCATTGAATCTATAAAATTGCTTTGGGGTAGTATACTCA
>NW_011474428.1:0-689 GCF_000754665.1 Bison bison bison
ATGTGAGATGAGTGCAATTGTGCACTAGTTTGAGCATTCTTTGGCATTGCCTTTCTTTGGGATTGGAATGAAAACTGACCTTTTCCAGTCCTGTGGCCACTGCTGAGTTTTCCAAATTTGCTGGCATACTGAGTGCAGCACTTTCACAACATCATCTTTCAAGATTTGGAATAGCTCAACTGGAATTCCATCACCTCCACTAGCTTTGTTCATAGTGATGCTTTCTAAGGCCCACTTGACTTCATATTCCAGGATGTCTGGCTCTAGGTCAGTGATCACACCATCGTGATTACCTGGGTCATGAAGATCTTTTTTGTACAGTTCTTCTGTGTATTCTTGCCATCTCTTCTTCATATCTTCTGCTCTGTTAGGTTCATACCATTTCTGTCCTTTATCGAGCCCATCTTTGCATGAAATGTTCCTCTGGTATCTCTGATTTTCTTGAAGAGATCCCTAGTCTTTCCCATTCTGTTGTTTTCCTCTTTTCTTTGCATTGATCGCTGAAGAAGGCTTTCTTATCTCTTCTTGCTATTCTTTGGAACTCTGCATTCAGATGTTTATATCTTTCCTTTTCTCCTTTGCTTTTCGCTTCTCTTCTTTTCACAGCTATTTGTAAGGCCTCCCCAGACAGCCATTTTGCCTTTTTTGCTATTTCTTTTCCATGGGGATGGTCTTGATCCCTGTCTCCT
>NW_011474429.1:0-697 GCF_000754665.1 Bison bison bison
GAATGGCAACCCACTCCAGTATTCTTGCCTGAAGAAACCCATGGACAGAGGAGCCTGATGTGCTACTGTCCATGGGGTCGCAAAGAGTCAGACACGACTCAGAGACTAGCACACACACAATATACATAATGAAAAGATGCTCAACATCACTAATCATCAGATAAATGCAAATCAAAACCCCAATGAGATATCACCTCACACTTGTCAGAATGACTATTATCAAAAAGACAACAAATAACAAGTGTTGGTGAGAAGGTGTGGAAAAGGGTAACACTTGTGCACTGTTGATGGGAATGTAAATTGGTGCCCCCAATATGGAAAACAGTGTGGAAATTCTTCAAAAAGTTAAAAATATAAATACCATGTGATCTAGCAATTATATGCTCTTGGATATATATCCAAACAAAACAAAAACCTGAAAAGATATATACACCCTAATATTCACTGTAGTATAATTTACTATAGCCAAGCTATGGAAGTAATCAAAGTGTCCATCAATACATGAGTGGATAAAGAAGATGCGGTATGTGTATGTGATGGGCTATCAAAAAAAGAATGTGGCTCAAACGGTAAAGCATCCACCTGCAATGCGAGAGACCCTGGTTAGATTCCTGGGTTGGGAAGATCCCCTGGAGAAGGAAATGGCAATCCACTCCAGCACTCTTGCCTGGAAAATCCCATGGATGGAGGAGCCTGA
>NW_011474430.1:0-607 GCF_000754665.1 Bison bison bison
GTGGTTCCCCCCGTCATCGCAAGATGAAGCCCTTTCCCGCTACAGCGTCTCAGGAGAAGTCCCACGTTAGGAATTGGAGGTCGAAACGGTACTTGTTACAGATGACACCACACTTATGGCAGAAAGGAAAGGGGAACTAAAAAGCCTCTTGATGAAAGTGAAAGAGGCAAGTGAAAAAGTTAGCTTAAAACTCAGGATTCAAAAAACTAAGATCATGGCATCTGCTGCCATCAGTACATGGCAAACAGATTGGGACAATGGAAACAGTGATAAGCTTTATTTTCTTGGGCTCCAAAGTCAGTACAGATAGTGACTGCAGCCATGAAATTAAAAGATGGAAGAAAAACTATGACCAACCCAGACAGCATATTAAAAAGCAGAGACATTACTTTGCCAACAAAGGCCCATGTAGTCAAAGCTATGGTTTTTTCAGTAGTCATGTATTGATGTGAGAATTGGACTGTAAAGAAAGCTGAGCACCAAAGAATTGGTGCTTTTGAACCGTAGTGTTGGAGAAGGCTCTTCAGAGTCCCTTGGACTGCAAGGAGATCCAACTAGTCGATTGTAAAGGAAATCAGTCCTCAGTATTCAATGGAAGGACTGATGC
>NW_011474431.1:0-511 GCF_000754665.1 Bison bison bison
TTTTATATCTCCTACACAAGATTTGAATATTATTCAGATTGTCTCTGTATCTTAATAGGAAAATTTGCCTATTTATATTTGAGTTTACATGCATTTATTGTTCCAGCTAGTATTTTTAACTACTTGAAGCAGTGTCTTTGTTTGGACCAAAGTACAATAGACCAGGTGGATTATAAACAACATGGATTTATTTGTTTCTCACCATTTTGGAGGCTGGAAGTCTAACAGGGTGCCAGCATGGTGAGTTTCTGGTGAGATCCCTTCTCTGGTTTACAGACTACTCACTTCTCATTGTAGCTTCACATGGAGAGTAGAGAGAGAAAAAGCCTGTCTTGCATCTCTTATAAAGGCACAAATCCCACAGCGAGGGCTTCACCCTAATTGCCTCTCAAAGACCCCCACCTTCAAATGCAATGACATTGGGGGATTAGAGTTTCAACATATGAATTTCATAGCAAATAATTATGACATTTGAGATTATAGAACGCTCCCTTCTTGAAATCCTAATCCT
>NW_011474432.1:0-522 GCF_000754665.1 Bison bison bison
CATAGATGGCAGGCCACCAGGCTCCCCCATCCCTGGGATTCTCCAGGCAAGAACACTGGAGTGGGTTGCCATTTCCTTCCCCATACATTGAAATACTATTAAATTCTTTAAGATATTTAATTTCTTTTGATGAATAGCAATTTTTAATGTTCCAATTATCTTTTGTGTTGCAAAACTCCCATATATCCTGGTTCCTCTTTTACCTCTTCAGAGTGGTACCTGAGATCTGAGAGGCTGCCCTTGGCTTGAAGTCCTCATACAGTTTGCCGAATTAAACAGAATCGTCAACTTTTAGTATGTGCATTTTTTTCAATGGACACTATGAAAGCATTTGTCAGGAGTGACCTGTATCACGGATACCAGTATTATGTTGGTATAAACAAGCCGTAGGACCACAATGAAATATGAGGGAATATGGATGTGTAATCCAGGTTGAGTTTAGGATGAAGACTTGAATATCTGTACAACAGCACTAATGATACACAGGACAATGTAGAAAATGGTAACCAAGAACAGGTCCCA
>NW_011474433.1:0-623 GCF_000754665.1 Bison bison bison
TTCAGCATCAGTCCTTCCAATGAATATTCAGGACAGATTCCTTTAGGATGGACTGGTTGGATCTCCTTGCAGTCCAAGGGACTCTCAAGAGTCTTCTCCAACACCACAGTTCAAAAGCATCAATTCTTCAGCGTTCAGCTTTCTTTATGGTCCAACTCTCACATCCATACATGACTACTGGAAAAACCATAGCTTTGACTAGACGGACCTTTGTCAACAAAGTTTCTTTCAAGGAGCAAGCATCTTTTAATCTCATGGCTGTAGTCACTATCTGTAGTGATTCTGGAGCCCCCCCAAAATAAAGTCTCTTTGTCAACAAAGTTTCTTTCAAGGAACAAGCATCTTTTAATCTCATGGCTGTAGTCACTATCTGTAGTGATTCTGGAGCCCCCCAAAATAAAGTCTCTCAGTTTCCATTGTTTTCCTATCTATTTGCCATGAAGTGATGGGACTGGATGCCATGATCTTCGTTTTTTGAATGTTGAGTTTCAAACCAGCTTTTACACTCTCCTCTTTCACTTTCATCAAGAGGATCTTTAGAATAGCATTCAGTTCAGTTTAGTTCAGTCGCTCAGTCATGTCCTACTCTTTGCAACCCCATGAATCACAGCACACCAGGCCTC
>NW_011474434.1:0-776 GCF_000754665.1 Bison bison bison
AAGATGATGCCCTGGCGGCTCAGCCTCAGCCGACCATCATTCTGTGGGGGAAACAGGCCCAAATGTGTGGGGACGCCGCAGCGCAGCAGACCAGGGTCAGTCCCACCTGGCGCCCCGTCTGGGCCCGCCTGACATCCAGACTGGAGCAGCAGCAGCCGTGAGGAGCCCTGAGGGCCGGTAAAGGGAGACAAGCTCGCTAGGACCCTTGGGCTCTAATCCTGGCTCAGGCATCCACAACCCTTGCAGGGTCTCACTTTCCAGGCTCCAGGACTGGGTATAGCAGCTGTGAGGCCCTTCAAGCGGACCTGATTCTGGTCCTTTCCCTGGGCACCGCTTCTCAGTGGCCGGGAACCCTAAGCACACACGGGTACTCTGACTCCTTTTCCAAATCAGCATGCCCATGCAGAGCACCGGCATGATCAGTGGCCCTGCAGGTCCGCTCCCCTCCCTCCGCGGGGCCCTTCTCACCATGGAGCCCTTCACCTCCTGATACACGTCGTTGAACTCCAGGGTTTCTGCCATGCTGACCTAGCCCTGTTGGTACCCCCGAAACTCCTGGGTGGGCGCGCAGACGGAGGGCGCGCTGGGGATCTGGATTCGAGAGGGAGAGAGGTGGATAGGAAGGAGAGCCGCTCACGGTGCCCCCGGATGGGCCCGCTGCACCGGGCATGCGTCCTATCTCCTCCGCCCGGGGGCCCGGGCCCAGTCCTGGGGTGCCGGGCCCATTCCTGGGGTGCCAGGCCTGCCCCAAGAAGTGCTGACACCCCCCCCCCCCC
>NW_011474435.1:0-541 GCF_000754665.1 Bison bison bison
TCTCAGCTGGTGTACTGCATGTATTTCTGTGTCTGAAGGTGTATTCTTGATGTATCTGTGGAGAGAGATGTACTCCACATCCCCCTACTCCTCTGCCATCTTGTTCTCTCAGGAATTAATGCCTTGTATGGCCTTTTATATTGAGGTATACTCCTTTTATGCCTACTTTCTAGAGAGTTTTTATCATACATGGGTGATGAATTTTGTCAAAGGCTTTCTCTGCATCTATTGAGATGATCATATGGTTTTATCTTATTATTTATTAATATGGTGTATCACATATATTGATTTGCATATATTAAAGAATCCTTGCATCCCTGGGATAAAGCCCACTTGATGTGACCTTTTAATGCATTGTTAGATTCAGCCTGCGAGAATTTTTTGAGGACATTTGCATCTATGTTTCTTAGTGATATTGGCCTGTAATTTTCTTTTTCTGTGGCATCTTTGTCTGTTTTTGTTATCAAGGTGATGGTGGCCTTGTAGAATGAATTTGGTAGTTTTCCTTCCTCTGCAATATTCTGTAAGAGTTTCAGCTTGA
>NW_011474436.1:0-746 GCF_000754665.1 Bison bison bison
CTAACTTGATATCCAACTGATGGTATAACTACAGCAAGAAGAACTTTTCCAAGACTTGGAATTATTTTAGTAAAGATTCCTGTTGGGTGAGTCTATAGGGAGTACATTAAAAATTCATGCTTTGGCAATTAGATTGTTAAGAACAGCACTGTATTATTACTATGAAACTGTTTTATGTAAATTGTGAAAAAGCAATATGAATTTTATAATTCCATCATTTCTATTGTTGTTGACGAGCATTAATCTTGGCATAGCCGAAAGTACAGCTACAGTATAGAGAAAGTTAAATAAAAACCAAGTAGCCTGCATTTTAATTGTAAGTTTCTTGATGAACTGGAGAATTTGTTTATCTGTCTACCTATCTACCTTCTGCCTAATCTTTTAGCTCTCCCCAACAAATTTAGAAAAAGTAACAAATGCAGCAAAATGAATATCTCTAAAATTTGATTCGCATTTTGAGTGATCCTCGGAGAAGGCAATGGCACCCCACTCCAGTTCTCTTGCCTGGAAAATCCCATGGACGGAGGAGCCTGGTAGGCTGCCATCCATGGGGTTGCTAGGAGTCGGACACGACTGAGCGACTTCACTTTCACTTTTCCCTTTCATGCTTTGGAGAAGGAAATGGCAACCCACTCCAGTGTTCTTGCCTGGAGAATCCCAGGGATGGGGGAGCCTGGTGGGCTGCTGTCTCTGGGGGTCGCACAGAGGTTGGACAGTAACTGAAGCTACTTAGCAGCAGCAGCGGC
>NW_011474437.1:0-501 GCF_000754665.1 Bison bison bison
TTGTCATAGACTTGTTGAGTGTTCAAGTATGTAGAACTACCGACTCCTACACAAAATGTGCCCAAAGCACAATGATTTAGAGACTTTATATCTGTTTTTCAGGTATTTCCAGCCTCTTTCTGAATTTCACTTCAATTGCCAATAACTTTTTATTTCAAAGTTCTGTTTCTAGACTTCTTCCCACTTCACATTCACATCCCTAGTTTCTACTTCTAAATTTCTCAGGAGTGGGAAAACACATCCTCTACCATGAATTAGAGTACCCACTGAAAATCACTTTATCTGAGGCCTTTGGGGGCAAACTGCTATAGAGTACCAGTTGTATTCTAGATGTTAAGGTTAGAATAACGACGTCCAAATGCATAGTGCTATTACTGTAATGAAGCAATGAGATCAGTGTTATGAATGATAAGCTGGTTATTCTTAGCAACTGGTCCGTGGGCCAGAATAAATTAAGCCAGGGAAGCAAAATTATCTGATACACCTTCCAGTATTTTAGGG
>NW_011474438.1:0-524 GCF_000754665.1 Bison bison bison
GGGTAGGAGGAGAAGGGGACAACAGAGGATGAGATGATTGGATGGCATCACCGACTCGATGGACATGAGTTTGATCAAGCTCCAGGAGCTGGTGATGGACAGGGAGGCCTGGCGTGCTGCAGTCCATGGGGTCACAGAGTCGGACACGACTGAGCGATTGAACTGACTGAACTGATGGCTGAGTCCCTGTGCTGTTCACCTGAGACCATCACAACATTGTTTATCGACTATACCCTAATACAAAATAAGAAGTTGAAAGATAAAACTATCTGTATGCTATAAAGTAGGACCTTGTTTATCCATTGTATTCGATATCCTATGATAAATCATCATGGTAGAACGCTAACGTTATACTCAGTGGTTAAAGACGGACACCTGCTCCTGGCAGATTCACACTGCTGTACTGCAGAAACCAACACAATATTGTAAAGCAGTTGTTGTTCAGTTGCTAACTTGAGTTCGACTCTTTGCAACCCTGTGGACTGTAGCCCGCCCGGCTCCTCTGTCCGTGGGATTCTCCAGGC
>NW_011474439.1:0-593 GCF_000754665.1 Bison bison bison
CCCCAAAAAAAAAAAAAAAACAAAGCTTCTGCTCCAGCCATGTCTTCCATGATTCAGGCTTGCTCGTTGTTTCCTAGCATTCCAGAAACTTATTTCTCTTTCTTCTATTTTAGTTCCTAAATTTATGTTATTTTAAACTTAGAAATATTTCATTACTCTGCAATTATTTGCTTGTTCTTGTTTATTCCTAGCTGAAATTTTTGAAGAAAATATTCCTCTGTAGTAGCATTACACTGGTTCAATTTAGTTCCATTGCTCAGTCATGTCTGACTCTCTGCAACCCCATGGACTGCCGCACTCCAGGCTTCTCTGTCCATCACCAACTCCTGAAGCCTGTTTATGTCCATCAAGTTGGTTATGCCATCCAATCATCTCATTCTTGGTCATCTCCTTCTCCTCCTGCCTTCAATCTTTCCCAGCATCAGGGTCTTTTCCAATGAGTCAGCTCTTCACCTCAGGTGGCCAAAGTATTGGAGTTTCAGCTTCAGCATCAGTCCTTCCAGTGAATATTCAAGACTGATTTCCTTTAGGATTGATGGGTTGGATCTCCTTGCTGTCCAAAGGACTCTCAAGAGTTTTCTCCAACACCACAG
>NW_011474440.1:0-732 GCF_000754665.1 Bison bison bison
GGACCAGCCCCCAGGAAACCAGCCCACGGTGGGGCCAGTCCACAGGGAATCAGCCCATGAGAGATCAGTCCACAGGAAATCAGCTCAGCGAGGACCAGCCCACGGGGGACCACCCACTTCTCCAAGCGCCTGGCAATCCTGTGTGGGCTCCTGACCTCCACGGAGTATGGAAGTTATTCCACCAAAAAAAGGATTAACGTATCCCGATGAGAGCATCTCCATTTTCCTCAACAAATGTGAGTCTGGTGATCGCCATTAAGACGTGTTTCAAAAGATTTACTATGTTCCAAGTCTATAAAATGCTTGCAATATTACTTACCATCAAGGGCGTGCGATAAATCAAAATCCTCTGGAAAAAAAAAAAAGAGTCCAGTTAGTTACTAAAAATTAAATTGGGAATTTAAGAAAACAATAAAAAAAGGGGCATGGTTTTGGAAGGTGCATCACGTGTTGAGTTCTCTTTTGCAATATTCACCCTCAAGCCTAAAAGTCAGAACATGTCAGCTTATCTTTTAGACTGTGGACGATCTCAGTGTTTAGCAACAACTAAACTAGCAGGAAACCAGGATAATTCTGCATGTGAGTTATTCTAAAAAAAGCAGATCTTTCGAAATCGACAAGGAACAACTTCCAGCACTGAGCTAGGTACTGATTCCCTTCTCCAGAGGGTTCTTCACGCCCCAGGGATCCAACCCGCGTCTCCTGCATTGGCAGGTGGATTCTTCACCGCCT
>NW_011474441.1:0-652 GCF_000754665.1 Bison bison bison
AAGAAAGAACAACTATCTCCTCCTTTGTTCTGATCAGTACATTTTGGACAACTCAGCTCAAGATTTCCAGTAAGATGGAACATCACAACTTTGATACCTGTTAAACTTGTCATTGTCTAAAACTCCTAACTATCTCTCATAGGTCTCTATTAAGCCATAGCTCCTTCATTCTATAACTGTGCAGGTTTCTTTTTATTCTGAGTAGATTAACTGTCATTTATCTTTGTTGCAGTATACCTTTCACTTTGACTCACCTTTTTTTGAATCCACTTACATATCTCACCCTTGACCATCCTCATGCATATGTAAATTTGATTTCATTGGCCCAGAGAGAGCTACATCTAAACTCCACATAGCTCTTGTTCAACAGGTCATGTTTATTTTTTTATAGGCCATTTCTTTTACTGTTCACCTATCCTTTCACTGTCTGGCTTCCATTATGCCTCAACTCCAGCCAACTCGATGTTCTCACTGTTTTAATCCCTGTAGCTCAGACATACTTCTGCCTCTGGGCTTTTGACTACACTAAACACTAATCTTATGATACTCTCCTTGCTCTAATTCATCTTTCATGACATAGCTTCAGTTCAGTTCAGTCGCTCAGTCATGTCCGATTCTTTGTGACCCCATGAATTGCAGCATGCCAGACCTC
>NW_011474442.1:0-699 GCF_000754665.1 Bison bison bison
TGAGAACTGGTACTTCAGTAAGAAAAAAAAATAGCTCCAACAAAAGTGATCTGACATTACTACAAATATTATATAATACCCCAATCATACATATTTTGTTTCAGTCATCAAAATGAGAGCATAATAAACAGGCACATGTAATCTCCTTCAACTGTGGAAACTATTTCCTCAATCACTCAACAAATACTGAGCACCTACTGTGTGCCAGGGATTGTTCCAGATAG
This sequence comes from Bison bison bison, assembly GCF_000754665.1. Lineage (NCBI taxonomy): Eukaryota > Metazoa > Chordata > Mammalia > Artiodactyla > Bovidae > Bison > Bison bison. The sequence continues at coordinate 225 of NW_011474442.1, forward strand.
TTGGGAATATGTGTTGAACAAAATAGACATTAAACAAATCTAATGGTGATAAATGCAATGAAGAAAATCAAGATAGGAGACAGGAAGTGACAGGCACTTCTACACTGGATCAGGTGGTTGAGGAAGGGCTCCATGATGAAGTGACATTTGGCCCAAGGGTAAGAATGTTCCAGAGAGAGACAGAGTAAGTTCCAAGTCTCTGAGATACAAGGTTGAGAAAGATTATGATAGGTTCTGGAATACATGGCAGAAAGCAACCTGGGGGTAGTGACCCAATGAAACCCAAGTCAAAAAGCCACTTGTAAATGAGGGCTGCTTATGGCAGTGTTGGTGGTAATACTTTGCTTGATATACACAGATACTCAATAAATATTTGCAACGTAAGTGCTGCATGTAATTACAATGGGAACCAATGATTAGCTGATTCAGGTACAAGAGCTCCTGCCTTTTAGCAATTTCCAATATCATTGTTGAA
>NW_011474443.1:0-615 GCF_000754665.1 Bison bison bison
AGGCTCCTCCATCCATGGGATTTTCCAGGCAACAGTACTGGAGTGGGGTGCCATTGCCTTCTCCCAAAACTGCCATACGACCCAGCAATCGACTGCTGGGCATATATCCTAAGGAATCCAGAATTGAGAGAGACAGGTGTACCCCAGTGTTCATTGCAGCACTGTTTACAATAGCTAGGACATGGAAGCAACCTAGACGTCCACCCGCAGATGAATCAATAAGAAAGTCATGGTATGTATATACAATGGAATTTTACTCAGCTATTTAAAAGAACACATTTGAGTCAGTTCTAATGACGTGGATGAAACTGGAGACTTTTATACAAAGTGAAGTAAGTCAGATAGAAAAAAAATAGAGTATATTAATGCATATATATGAAATTTAGAAAGATGGTAACGATGATCGTATATATAAGACAGCAAAAGAGACACAGATGTCAAGAACAGACTTTTGCACTCTATGGGAGGTGAGGGTGGGATGATTTGTGAGAATGGCATTGAAAACTGCATATTACCATATGTGAAATAGATGACCAGTCCAAGTTTGATGTATGAATCAAGGTACTCAAAGCCGGTGCACTGGGACAACCTTGAGGGATGGGATGGGGAGGGAGG
>NW_011474444.1:0-511 GCF_000754665.1 Bison bison bison
CATCCATACATGACCACTGGAAAAACCATAGTCTTGACTAGACGAACTTTTGTTGGCAAAGTAATGTCTCTGCTTTTGAATATGCTATCTAGGTTGGTCATAACTTTCCTTCCAAAGAGTAAGCGACTTTTAATTTCATGGCTGCAGTCATCATCTGCAATAATTTTGGAGCCCAGAAAAATAAAGTCTGACGTGATGGACATGGAGGCCTGGCATGCTGCGATTCATGGGGTTGCAAAGAGTCGGACACGACTGAGTGATGATCTGATCTGGTCTGATCTGTGTCTCTTTTGCTGTCTTATATATAGGATCATCATTACTTTCTTTCTAAATTCCATATATATGCATTAATATACTGTATTGGTATTTTTCTTACTGACTTACTTCGTTCTGTATAATAGGCTCCAGTTTCATCCACCTCGTTAGAACTGAATCAAATGCTTTCTTTTTAATAGCTGAGTAATATTCCATTGTGTATATGTACCACATATACACAATGGAGCATTGTGTA
>NW_011474445.1:0-550 GCF_000754665.1 Bison bison bison
AGGGAGGAGGGTTCAGGATGGGGAACACATGTATACCTGTGGCAGATTCATTTCTATATTTGGCAAAACTAATACAATATTGTAAAGTTTAAAAAAAAAAAGATAATCAAGAATGACTTCAAAACGGAGATAGCTATTAAGTAATCTGGAAATGGCAGGATTTTGGAAAACATTGTGGGAAGGACAAAGGGTATGATAAAAACCTTTTCCTTGACCAAACAATTTTTTCTGTACCAAGTATTAGTATACCAAATAGAACAGGAATTTAAAAACACAGAGAGGAATTTGCTGTAGACACAGGGAGCTCGAAACAAAACAAAACAAAACAAAACAAAACAAAAAAACCCAGGAAGCCATTTCTTTCATTGTGTACATCTGCTGCTGCTGCTGCTGCTAAGTCGCTTCAGTCATGTCTGACTCTGCGTGACCCTATGGACTGCAGCCTACCAGGCTTCTCCGTCCATGGGATTCTCCAGGCAAGAACACTGGAGTGGGTTGCCATTTCCTTCTCCAGTGCATGAAAGTGAAAGTAGAAAGTAGAAGTTGCTCA
>NW_011474446.1:0-560 GCF_000754665.1 Bison bison bison
TCCCTCTCCTCAAGGCTAGGTGAGCACCTTCCTTTTTTCTCTCTCCTTTTTGCATTTAGGGAAAGATTCTATTTTTAATTAATTTTATTGGAGTATAGTTTGTTTTATTTTCTACCGTCAAGGAAAATTAACCCACTATACACATACATATATCCTCTCCCTTTTGGACTTCCTTCCCACTCAGGTTACCACAGTGCATTGAGTAGAGTTCTCTGTGCTATACTGTAGGTTCTCATTAGTTATCTATTTTATACATAGTATCAATAGTATGTATGTGTCAATTCCAATCTCCTAGTTCTTCCTGCACTCCCTTTTCTCCTTGGTATCCATACACTTGTTCTCTACATCTGTGTCTCTATTTCTGCTTTGTACATAGGATCATATATACCCAAGGATCTCACTGAGCATGTTCTCTTTTTGACTGGTGTGATCATCTGACTGCTTTGTCCTCTATAGTGTCCTGCAGAACAATGTAACACACACAGAAGCCCTTAATAAATTCACCCAAGGAGCCTTAAATGATAGCCAGCAAACAGTGAAATGTCTCTAATAAGAAAATC
>NW_011474447.1:0-638 GCF_000754665.1 Bison bison bison
GGTGGGCTCCCTGTGTTATTTAGCAACTTTCCACTAACTCTTTTACACATGACAGTGTCTATATGTCAATGCTACTTTTTCTTTTTTTTTGTTGTCTTTTTAAAAATTTTTTATTAATTTTTTTTTATTTTTAAACTTTACATAATTGTATTAGTTTTGCCAAATATCAAAATGAATCCACCACAGGTATACATCAATTCCTCCCACCATCACCTTCCCTCACCGTGTCCACAAGTCCATTCTCTTCTAGGTTCATCAGTACTCTTTTCCAGTACTAGATTCCATATATATGCATTAATATATGATACTTATTTTTCCCTTTGTGACTGACTTCACTCTGTAAAAGAGGCTCTAGGTTCATCCACCTCACTACAGCTGACTCAGATTTCTTCCTTTTTTTGGCAGAGTAATATTCCATTGTATAAATGTACCACAACTTCTTTATGCATTCATCTGTCTCTGGACATTTAGGTTGCTTCCATGTCCTGGATATTGTAAATAGTGCTGCAATGAACATTGGGGTACATGTGTCTTTTAGAGTTGTAGTTTTCTCAGTGTATATGCCCAATAGTGGGATTGCTGGGACATATGGTAAATTTATCCCCAGTTTTTTAAGGAATCTTCATACTGTGTCCCTT
>NW_011474448.1:0-757 GCF_000754665.1 Bison bison bison
ACCCCTTCCCCCATTATCTTCTATGCATAACTTAAGGTATAAAAACTACTTTGGAAAATAAAGTGCAGGACTTGTTCACTGAATCTTGGTCTCCCCATGTCATTCTTTCTCTCACCTTCTGGCTGAATTATTCAGCCTCTTTTCTCCACTAAATTTTCTCACTAAGCTATCCTTATTTAACCATTCTTTATATATTTAATTAACATTTAAATAAGCTGTTGTTTCCTGATCGCAGATGCCATCTCTGCTTTGAATTCCCTGGATCCACAGGGACTGGACCCCGGCATCTAGGTTCGTTCACCTCGTCAGAACTGACTCAAATGTGTTCTTTTTTATGGATGAGTAATATTCCATTGTGTATATGTACCACAACTTCTTTATCCATTCATCTGTTGATGGACATCTAGGTTGCTTCCATGTTCTAGCTGTTATAAATGGTGCTGCAATGAACAATGGGATACATGTGTATTTTTCAATTTTGGTTCCCTCAGGGTATATGTCTAGGAGTTGGATTGCTGGGTCATATGGTGGTTTTATTCCTAGTTTTTTAAGGACTCTCCACACCATCTTCCATAGCAGCCGTATCAATTTACATTTCTACCAACAGAGTACATCATGGGAAATGCCAGGCTTGATGAAGCACAAGCTAGAATCAAGATTGCCAGGAAAAATATCAGTAACCTCAGATATGCAGATGACACCACTCTTATGGCAGAAAGTGAAGAGGAACTAAACAGCCTCTTGATGAAAGTGAAAG
>NW_011474449.1:0-622 GCF_000754665.1 Bison bison bison
AAATGGTTTGACTAGAGCCCATTTAGGGCTTAGTTACAGAGTTGTGTGTGACTCTTTGAAACCCTTTGGACTGTGGTCCACCAGGCTCCCCTGTCCATGGGGATTCTCCATGCAAGAATACTGGAATGGGTTGACACACCCTCCTCCAGGGGAGCTTCCTGACCAAGAGACTGAACCTTCGTATCCTGTGTCTCCTGCACTGCAGGCTGTTTCTTTACCCACTGAGCCATCAGGGAAGCCCAGAGTCTGTTTACTCATCTAAAATAAAAGGTTTGTGAAGCGTGTTTACATAATTACTTGAAGCCACAGAATATGACTCCTTCCAAGAGATCTTTTTTAGCCACTCCAGAAAACTTCAACAGTTTTACCCAGATATTCCTTATGAGTCGATTTTATTTTTCTGGCCAATCACTTATAACCAATTAATCCATTACTGCTTATTCAGGTAAGATCCATGAGGTCAGGGAATTTTTTGTTCTCTGCTATATCCCCCTAAAGACTGCCTGGACCATAATAGGTATTTAATAAAAATTTTTGTCAAATAAACAAAATAATGTTAACATGAACTAGATTTCTAAAACTGAGTCTTTTGGGCCAAATTTTAATGTTTTGGATATTCTGG
>NW_011474450.1:0-573 GCF_000754665.1 Bison bison bison
AGGGAGGCCTTGGCATGCTGCAATTCATGGGGTCGCAAAGAGTTGGACACGACTGAGTGACTGAACTGAACTGAACTGATGGCTGATTTATGTTGAGGTTTGACAGTAAACAACGAAATTCTGTTAAGCAATTATCCTTAAATTAAAAAAAAAAAGAAAGAAAGAAAGAAAACAGAATGAACGAGTAAAAAAAAAAAGAAAGAATTACATATGGTCTTTCTGAACTTGGAACTACAAAATTGCTCTGGCAACCTAATTTAAGAATACAGTCCTGGCTTTCCACTACAGAATTGTGAACAACTTAAGAACAAATACCACTGTCTTTCTCACAGCTGTATCCTCAGAACAATTTTTGCCATATAATAAGTTATATTGCCAGGATTGTTCCTGGCAACAGTCTTTACTCCTGTTTGTTTCCTAGACTGAAAATGGGAAATATCAAATCCATATTAATCCCTGCTGTATCTCCAGCATAGTCCTTGCACTGACTATTTTTAAAAACGAATGCTTAAACAAATGAAGGACAATTGGATGGTTTCCCAAGGTGTCTGCTATGTTGTTTTAGTCATATCC
>NW_011474451.1:0-543 GCF_000754665.1 Bison bison bison
CCTCCCAATGCAGGAGACAAAAGAGATGTGGGTACAATCTCTGGGATGGGAAGACCCCCTGGAGTAGGAAATGGCAACCCACTCCAGTATTCTTGCCTAGAGAATTCCATGGACAGAGGAGTCTGGCGGACTGCATTCCATGGGGTCACAAATAATGGGATATGACTAAAACAACATAGCAGACACCTTGGGAAACCATCCAATTGTCCTTCATTTGTTTAAGCATTCGTTTTTAAAAATAGTCAGTGCAAGGACTATGCTGGAGATACAGCAGGGATTAATATGGATTTGATATTTCCCATTTTCAGTCTAGGAAACAAACAGGAGTAAAGACTGTTGCCAGGAACAATCCTGGCAATATAACTTATTATATGGCAAAAATTGTTCTGAGGATACAGCTGTGAGAAAGACAGTGGTATTTGTTCTTAAGTTGTTCACAATTCTGTAGTGGAAAGCCAGGACTGTATTCTTAAATTAGGTTGCCAGAGCAATTTTGTAGTTCCAAGTTCAGAAAGACCATATGTAATTCTTTCTTTTTTTTTT
>NW_011474452.1:0-541 GCF_000754665.1 Bison bison bison
TTAGCGAAGTCAACAGCCAAACTGTAAACTTAAATGTCGTGCAGCCGTGAGGAGTAGGAAGCCTGCTGCTGTCACGTCATCTATTTTAATATTCAAGCAATTTTCTGTGACGGCCGGAAAAAGGACCTCAGCTCGATCCTTCAGTGTAGTGTGGGTGTGACCTGTCCAGGTGGTTATTTACCAAGATGAAGCAAATAGGGTGTTGGCCTCAAGGTTTCTGACAGAATTTCTTCAACAGAAGAGGAAGGAAGCTGAACCTCTGAACCTGGTAGGAGCTGTTGTTTGTGCTGGAAACCACCCGAGTGGGTGAGGCTGTAACAGCCACATAGAGAGGGCGCCGTGTTCCATAGCACGAGACAGAGGATTTCCAGTTTGAACCGTTAGTAGCAGAATTTACTCCAGGACTCAAGTTGCCAGCGTCAGTCAGCTGAAGTCTGTTTTGCTATAGATTTATGGCTCTTGTGCTCTGGAGAGGTGCGGAGTCTGTTTTAGCTGAGCAGCAGGAACTTGGCTTGGAGAGTTGTGCACAGTACACGGGTGT
>NW_011474453.1:0-575 GCF_000754665.1 Bison bison bison
AATTGATTCTTCCTTTCATGAACAATTTCTCAGTAGTGTGCAATGATGTTTGATAGCATTTGACCCATGGTAGAACTTCTTTTGAAATTGAAGTCTGACCTCTCAAACCCTGCCACAGCTTTATCAACTAAATTTATGTAATATTCTAAATCCTTTGTTGTCATTTCAGTAGTCTTCATAGTATCTTCACCAGAAATAGTTTTCATTTAAAGAAAGCACTTTCTTTACTCGTCCATGGGAAGCAACTGCTTAGCCATTAAAGTTTTCTCATGAGATTGCAGCAATTCAGTCACATCTTCAGGCTCTATTTCTAATTCTAGTCCTTTCGATATTTTCACCACATTTCCAGTTACTTCCTCCACTGAAGTCTTGAACTCCTCAAACTCATTCATGAGGGCTGGAATCAACTTTTTTTCAAACTCCTGTTAATGTTTTAATTTTGACCTCTTTCTGTGAATCATGAGTGTTCTTGATAGAATCTAGAATGGTGGGTCTTTTCCAAAATGTTTTCAATTACTTTGCCTGGATGCATCAGAAGAACTGCTTTCTATGGCAGCTATAACCTTATGAAATGT
>NW_011474454.1:0-590 GCF_000754665.1 Bison bison bison
AGTGCATGGTCTGAGGACTCACTCAGACAAATCAGGTGGGTTAGGGCTTTGAAACCACTGTCTGTGAAGTTCTCAGTTGATGGGCACAGGGGCCAGCCTGTGGAAATGGTGGATATGGCTATGGCAAGATTGGGATGGTGAGGAGGCTAAGGTCCTGCAGAAAAGGGCAGAGACCTGAAGGAGAAAGAGCCACAGATTGTCTGCTGCACTGCAGACTTGTTCCACACACATAAGTAGAACAGGAAAGGTCCTGTGCCTGTGCTGCCCAGGATCAGCCCAAAACCAAGCACGCTCTCTCCATGAGGGTGGCACACACTGACACGATGTGACACAAAATGCAAGATACGCTAAGGTAGGCTATCCGTGCAAAACGACAGGCATCCTAGGAGAGACAGGGTGTGAGTGTGGCATGCCTCCAGACACTTCCAGCCTCCCTGGCAGTGCAGGTAGGCAAAGAAAGTGCAGGGGTGAGTGTACGTGTGTGGCCCTCTGCCGGGATGTGCCTGTGAGGGAGGGAACAGGGAGGAAGCAAGAGTGGTGGGCTTATTGCATGTCCCAAGGGAACTCGGGGGAGTGGGAGATGGGGAAGC
>NW_011474455.1:0-1083 GCF_000754665.1 Bison bison bison
GGATCAGGCGGGTGTTCCAGCTGCTTGTGGAAGACATCATGGAGGAGGTGGAGGTTTTGGCTGATGAGAAGCAGCAACGGGGGTCCTCGCAAGACCTGGAGGAGAAGGTGTTAGAGGATCAGGGCAAGGAACGGCCGGGAGGCCCAAATGAACTTCTGACGCTAGATGCGCTGCAGGCGCTGGCCACCCCAAAAGTGGAACTGAGCTCTGACCATGAGAAAAACTGCAGGGGCTATGTTTCATTCATGTGCAAAAGCCATCAGAGGAGGAAGCATGACTTGGCTCAGAGGAGTGCCATTATCCAGGGCATCTCTGGTTTCTGGGCCAAAGTGGTATCCTTTCTGCTGCTCCTTGGGGTCTGCTGCTCAGGAGGAAGAGGAGGTGCAGAAGCAGGAGCAGGAGGATGGGTGGGGACGAAGGCGCAGGATGGGTGCTGGTCGACCCTGTAGGAAGTGTGGTACTGGGCAACTGGCAGGCTCCAAAGGCACAGCTGAGTAGAGTCCAGGCAGGGCCACCCCCCTGAGTGTCGCTGCCATGAATTTGTGTGTCTACTTCAGGCCTGCATCTGAGGAGGAGCAGCTCCAAGGCCTCTAAGTCAGGAATGACCAGAGACAGTACACCAGAGCAGACTTGGCAGACAGTTATTGTAAATGTGGATGATTCCAAAAATAACTGAGATTTGGGAGTCACACACACGTACACACAGACACACGTACACATACACAAAAACACACCAACTCCTTTGCTTTTGGACACGATTTGTTTCAATGACTGCAAGTCTGACCATGTAAGCAATGACATGCCACTACTCAGCATATACAGGTCTGGAGAAGAGTAGGGATCAGAAACAGCCCCTTCTTGGGGAATGCAGACCACCTCAGATACAGAACACTACAAGGAACCCAGAGCCATGAGCGTGCCTGATGGTATGGCAGGGCCTGAGGACATCAGTGGTGGATGGGCAAGCAGAAGTGCCCAGAATCCTTGACGATGCCTGTTCCAGTGTCCTTCCACCCCAGACTAGGGCTAATGTTCCTGGCTCTTCTTGGCTTAGCATGTGGCCGATATGGCTCCTTGACCTAA
>NW_011474456.1:0-564 GCF_000754665.1 Bison bison bison
AACCGTGAAGGTCATAGGGAAAGTACATACTCTGGCCACCAGAAGCACTGGAGCCAGGGTACCAATCCCTGTTATCTCACTGAGTGAGCAATTTCTAAGTGGAATTACAGTGGTGCACCCAGGATGCCTGGCAGAAAGGAGAGGCAGAAAGAAAGTGCCTGGGGGTGACCAGTGAGAGTGCCGAGGATCTGAGACACAGAACAGGCTGCAATCCCAAGACACAGAAGCCATGGTGGGTGATCCCACAGCCCCTTGGACATGCAGCAACAAGGGCCTTTCTATCCTTATCAAACTCTGGGATTTCTTCCCTGACATTGCCATGAGACACATAGACACCAGCCCTGGTACATACACAAAAGGATTGCCCCAAACAGTGCTGTGCCAGAAGCAGAGATAAAGAGACACAGAGTGAGCTCTGTACCCTAAGGCTCTGGTGTCCCTGAACAATAGAGATCAACTGCTGCAAACGCTGGGGTTTTTCCCTTCTCCCCTAGCATCTGTACAGCATCAGGTACTCTATCCCATGGAGAAAAGTATCCAGCCACTTGGAGCCCCTGTGTATCA
>NW_011474457.1:0-601 GCF_000754665.1 Bison bison bison
GGCAACAATAAACTTAAAATATTTAAGTGCATATTTAATGAAAAATTAAGTACCAAATTTCCATTTTTGAAGAATATTGACAATGAATGGGAAACTTGCACAAAATATTTGCCCGCATTTACTCTCCACCATGGGAGCCAAAGTGGTATCACTGTGCCCACAAGACAACCAGAAGAAACAAATATGCTGAAGAAACGTTCGACACTCCTTCCAAAGTGAGTATTTTAAGAAGAATCTGTACAAAGAAAACATGCAGCTACAGAAGGCAGGCTTAGATATCACTCTGCAAAATGTGATTTTCATTTAGATCAAATGACTACTCTTAGTTAATTTAACTCATTTTCCATGACATATTTCCTAATATTTTGAGAAAAAGGAAAGCTACAACTGTTAATATATTAGTTCCATTATCAGGAGAACTTGCCAAAGAATTAAAAGATGCTAGCTGCATCTGGGCCATCAGATGCTTTAAACAGAATATTCACTAATCATCTGATTTCTTTCTTCCAATTCATGGAGTCAAAGTAAAGCTATGAAAGTTAATTCTGGGGAAATACCTGACTATGTTTTGAATTGGATTGTAAATTCAATTAAAAGCTTC
>NW_011474458.1:0-436 GCF_000754665.1 Bison bison bison
ACCACAGCTTTCTTATCCATTCGTCTGCTGATGGACATCTAGGTTGCTTCCATGTCCTGGCTATTATAAACAGTGCTGCGATGAACACTGGGGTACACATGTTTCTTTCAATTCTGGTTTCCTCGGTGTGTGTGCCCAGCAGTGGGATTGCTGGGTCATATGGCAGTTCTAGTTCCAGATTTTAAGGAATCTCCACACTGTTCTCTATAGTGGCTGTACTAGATTGCATTCCCACCAACAGTGTAAGAGGGTTCCCTTTTCTCCACACCCTCTCCAGCATTTATTGTTTGTAGACTTTTTGATAGCAGCCATTCTGACCGGTGTGAGATGGTACCTCATTGTGGTTTTGATTTGCATTTCTCTGATAATGAGTGATGCTGAACATCTTTTCATGTGTTTGTTAGCCATCTGTATGTCTTCTTTGGAGAAATGTCTG
>NW_011474458.1:536-921 GCF_000754665.1 Bison bison bison
CTCAGCCTCCCACAGCCCTTTGTTCACGCAGTAACCTAACTGCTCATTCCATCACATTATCAACAGTCACTCATAGTCCTTGGGATAAAACAAAGTCCATCTTGTGTAGGTCCTCTGTGATCTGGTCCCTCCTCGTCTCTCTACCTTCACGTGCTCCCACTTTCACTTGGACTCCCCACTGCAGCCACAAAGAACTACTTTCAGTTCCAAGACTGCTTCATGCTCCCTCCTTTCACCACTTGGGTTTTGCACATTTTTTAATTAATTAATTTATTTTAATTGGAGGCTAATTACTTTACAATATTGTGGTGGTTTTTCCCATACATTGACAAGAATCAGCCATGGGTGTACATGTGTTCCCCATCCTGACCCTCCCTCCCACCTG
>NW_011474458.1:1021-2357 GCF_000754665.1 Bison bison bison
GACTTTTTGATAGCAGCCATTCTGACCGGTGTGAGATGGTACCTCATTGTGGTTTTGATTTGCATTTCTCTGATAATGAGTGATGCTGAACATCTTTTCATGTGTTTGTTAGCCATCTGTATGTCTTCTTTGGAGAAATGTCTGTTTAGTTCTTTGGCCCATTTTTTGATTGGGTCATTTATTTTTCTGGTATTGAGCTGCATGAGCTGCTTGTATATTTTTGAGATTAATTCTTTGTCAGTTGCTTCATTTGCACATTTTGATTCCTCCTTCTGGAGCATTTTTCCCACACAGTCCACTCCTTCAGCTGGCTAACTCCAAATCAAATGTGTAGGTTTCAGCCTGGATTCCACTTCTTCCGAAGACTTCCCTGACCATCCCCTTCAACTACTCTGGGTTCTGTGATTGTCCTATAGGTTTTCTTAGCAACAGGTGCTTCCCTTATCATATCCCTTACTGTTCCCTACTTTAATCGCCTGTTTATCTGCCTGTCTCTCCCCACCAGGTTCTAAGTTCCTAGAGGGCTTGGATCACATCTGCCCATCTGGTTCACAACTATACCCCTACCATCTAGCACAAAGCTTGCCTTAAAGAAGCCAATAAACAAATAATGAATGAATGCGTAACATGCATAAAGCATTTTGAAATTTATGAAGTACCTTATCTCATTTAATTTTCACCACTGTGTTAGAAAGATACTAGCCACCTTGAAAGGAAGTTCCATGTTATTTTTATATTCAAGTTTGACATAGACTACATCTGTGAATATTTTATTTCATTTATTTGATTTATATAATACCTGATATACTAACAAATCAAATTTTTAGACAATTCTAGAGGAAATGTGACTTATATAAACCTTTCAAAAGTAGTGTAATAATAACTAACTGCTAACAAAGTGTCCAAAAGGAGAGGATACCCGTTAGATGCCCTTTAGTGAATATAGGACACTCTGTTGTGCATAGCAGAATATTTTTGCATTCATAAATGTTTCGCTAAAGTCCCAGAAAACACTTAATACTCTTAAGTGGATTAAACCTGCCTCCTGTGATCTGATTTATACAGTAAATGTGCCAAGTAAAACCTTTCTCTGCAGAGAGATCAGATTGTAAACTTCAGTTGAACTCTGATAAAATTATCATAAATTCCAAACTAGTGGAGCTAAATTAATGAGATTTTCCTTTAAGCTCTTCTCATGATACGGCCTAAAACAAACTCAGATAGCTGTAGCTCTTATTACATCAGGGTTGACTCTAAAGGAGCCCAGAGACCTGGAATCAAAGTGAGGGCTGGCCTCAGCTGCCTCCAGAGAGGCGCAGCATCCCTCTAGGCTTGT
>NW_011474458.1:2457-2916 GCF_000754665.1 Bison bison bison
TATTTTTGCATTCATAAATGTTTCGCTAAAGTCCCAGAAAACACTTAATACTCTTAAGTGGATTAAACCTGCCTCCTGTGATCTGATTTATACAGTAAATGTGCCAAGTAAAACCTTTCTCTGCAGAGAGATCAGATTGTAAACTTCAGTTGAACTCTGATAAAATTATCATAAATTCCAAACTAGTGGAGCTAAATTAATGAGATTTTCCTTTAAGCTCTTCTCATGATACGGCCAGCCAATCTTTGTTGAACATTTTCAATGTATCAAAAATGTTGTAAAATTTATACTGTTTAATATAGTAGCTACTAGACACAAGTGCAGACCACTTGAAAGGTAGCTAGGGTGAATGAGAAATTGACATTTAAATTTTACATCATTTTAAGCAATTTAAATTTAAAAGCCAAAGCAATGTAATTTTTATGTTGATAATAGGTTAAAATGAAAATATTTTGGATA
>NW_011474458.1:3299-7478 GCF_000754665.1 Bison bison bison
CAATCACTGATCCGCCTGTGACACAACCCATGACACTAACACTGCAATCATGCCTCTACACCTACACCTACACCTACACCTACAGACACCTCTCAGCCACCTCTGGCTTCTCTTCCTAGGCCCCTGTGATAAAAAAGAGTGTGAACAACACCAATCTAGGACACAGCTTAGAACTGGGAGGGAAACAAAAAGAACCCCTGAGGACTCCAACATTGTCAACATTCAGACACTCTGTTCCCACACTTCCCTCCTATCCATGCTCTCTGTGACCTTATGCAATCTGTTCATTCCCTCTGCTGGTACACACAGCTCTAACGTACTCAGTCATAGTTTCCCAGTGCACAGAATACCAGCTGTAGGAAACTAAGAAAGGGGTCTGTGGAGCTAGGGAGATGGGAAGTGCAGAGGGATTCTGCAGGGAAAGAGAAGATGAAGGAAGGAAGAGATGATTGCAACTGGTAGCTCCGAGTAATGAAAACAAGATAGAGAGAACTTCCCAAAGCAGGGACCAGGATTCATACAGCGTAACAGGCTGGGGTTAATGAGTAAAGGGATGAGCTGTCCCATACACCTTACTAGTTCCTGAAGACAGCACTGGGTCAGGACACAATGAAATCACTGATGCTCATTTTCACCCTTACGCTTTAAAGAAAAGACTAATATGGTTTATTCTGTTCAGTGTAGAAGGCAGAGGACCATCCAGTTCATTTAAGCAATCTATCCAAAAGACCAGCTAAAATAAACCAAGCTTTGGTAATTAAAAGGTAGCATCCAGCCACCTGAATAATTCACATATGTGAAACAGCTCATCTCCCACCAAACTTTGACAAATGAGGTGTTTGAGGAAGGAAAGAAGCCTCTATGAATTACCACAAATAACTAATATATATCTCCAAACAGTCAACACATTCTTGAAGGTGCTCTGCACCTATGGACTATAAACTTGGCATATGAACAGAAGGCTCATTCCTGTAATTCATCCCATATGGCTATAAGCCGAGTCTGTGTTCTGACAAGTGTTTCCTGAATCAAAGCAGCTGTCTGGGATCTAGATCCAGACCACTGTATCACTATGGAATTCTGTAATACAACAGACACCTTTCAAGGCTAACGGGGGTACTGGTGGTGAGGGAAGGTGAGGGGGCAATCACGGGAGGCCTAAGAGGGACACCATTTGGGAACAGAAAAGTGCACCCAGGAAAGTAGTAACAGCTTCTTTGCCAAGAAGAAATCATCATGGGTCCTTGCCTTCAGCCCTGGACCTTGCCAGACCATCACAACTGTTGGGGTAGAAGGAATGTGTTCAAGAAACATAATATCCTTCTGACAGTGCTTATCATTCTTTCCCAGTGGGAGTGTGCGGAACATGTAGGCGATTATTATGTGACCGCTGATACGACCCAGATCAGAAGTGACTAGTAAGAGACCGTGGCACTTCTCTTTTGCTACAGTTATACTTCAGAAGCTCTCAGGTGGTGTGATAGGAACAGAAAAGAATGCATTTAGTAGAAGAGTACTGGCACATAAGGAGCCGCAACAATTGGTCTCGCTCGTCAAGATACTCTCCTTTTGGTTATGACCAGCACACACAGTAGCCTCAGAAAAGTGCTATTATATGACCACAGTGGTTGCAATTATTTTCCTTGCATATTGATTTTCCTCGCATATTGATTTTCCTCATATATATTAACATATAGTGAAATAACTCTTGCAGTATATTTTAGGAATACATACAAGAGTCAAGGTGAACCATTTCTTATGGTAGGCAAATCATTAGACTAAGAAACAGGAGATGTGTCGTGCATCTTCGGGTGAGTCAGTTTGCCAGTAATCCTCTTCAGGAAAATGAGGAGAATGAATCTAACTGTCACAGTTATGGCGCTGAGAACACCTGGGATATGGTGCACAGAATCTCTCAAGACAAGCATTGGGCAGAAAACGTGTGCCATCATCTCGATCATGCAGTCTCAGCCTCTAACACTACCATTCCTACATGGTCTTGGCTTATGGTATCTAGGACACAGTGTCCTTTCTGACTGATGGCAGCAGGCTCTCTGGATGTCTAGATGCGGCTGGTAACATGCCAACTTTTAATGGACTGTCCAATTGTTCTCATGAATTTTATGAAAATATTAAGAATATCTTGTTGTAATGCCTTCTGCATTCCCCTTCCCTGGGAGGCCCCTCAGTTACCTCATTTGGGGACAGTCTTACTTACCTGTGACTCACATCGTAACCATTAACTCAGACGAGGCAAGGACAAAGTGCTGTGGGGATCTTTTGCCTCCATCCTTGGTTCATCCTCAAATGGTCACCAAGCATCACTCACATACGAAGAGACTTCATGTTGCTATTTATACATTTCAACTCTGTACTCCCTTCCCAAATTGAGCAATTTCACTGTATGATAGAAAATGACAACCGTTTAAATGCTACTCTCTAGCTTCCACATGACATCAATTTATGTGAACATTTATATCCAATGGAAAGTTCATTTTAATGACAATAAATTGGAGAAATCCTTCTTTATTTTCCTCTTAGGTTGATTAACACCAGCAATTTCCCAAACACTTAGCAGTGCTCAAGAGAAATTCAATCCAAGTGGCCAAAATTCATCTGTGAGCTTTGAGTTTCCCATGGACTGATACAGCCTGTTCTTATGTATAAACATGTACATGTGCTTGTTTATATCCAAATATCCTGAACATAATAGATATGTATGGTATGTGTGCTGTGCTAAGTCACTTCAGTCGCGTCTGACTCTGCCACCCTATGGATTGTAGCCCACCATGCTCCTTCGTCCATGGGTTCTCCAGGCAAGAATACTGGAGTGGGTTGCCATGCCCTCCTCCAGGGGATCTTTCCCACCCAGGGATCAAACCCTCAACTCGTGCGTTGGCAGGTAGACTCTTTACCAGTAGCACTACCTGGGAAGTCCCAAGTATGGTATAGTTGGCATTAATCAAATAATGAATGAGAATCTCATACTGAATAAATTAGCTCCCAGGAGGGGATTCATTATTTGAGTAATCCCCTAAACCATTTCACTCCACTAAGTTTCTATGTCATAATTATTAATGTTAAATTAATTGTTAATGTGCATGCATGCATGCTAAGTTGCTTCAGTCGTGTCCAACTCTTTGTGACCCTATGAACTGCAGCCTGCCAGGCTCCTCTGTCCATGGGATTTTCCAGGCAAGAATATTGGAGTGGGCTATCATGCCCTCCTCCAGGGGATCTTCCTTACCCAGGGATTGAACCCATGTCTCTTAGGTCTCCTGCATTGGCAGGCAGGCTGTTTACCACTAGAGCCACCTGGGAAGCCCTAATTATTAATACATATGTTTAAAGGTTTCACAATTTACAAAATTTATTCCCATTTTTAAAATGAGGAAATCAAGGTACAGATTCAGCAAGTAAAGTAAATTTTTACTTGCAAGTAAAGCAAGTAAAGTCTTCCATTTGTTAATTTTTTTCTAATATACTTTATATCTGAAGCAATGCTCACTGCTATTGCCAATAACTTAGTATCCCACAGCATGGAGTGACATCAGTCCATTTTAGATTCTTGTTTAATTTCAAAACAACCTGCTGACAGAAGGAAAAGAGAAGAGATTTTCAGTTCCTCACCCACCATAGTCAATTAATAAGCCTTACTGGAATATGGTTCTCTTTATAATCTTAATAATAAAACAAAGAAAAAAAGCTCTCTTTGTAATGTTACTAATATTAATACAATAACCATAACCAAATACTGCACTGGTATGAATTGTGCAACTCCACAGCAATGTTCCTGCAATGTTCCTACAATTTTGCATTGCTGTGTCTTCACACAGTGAAGCTACTTCCTCCTACAGCTTCTCTTTCCAAACAACAGAAAGCATACATGAGCAGTCCTTAGTAGACACGTGATGACATTGGCAAGGCTCTGCATTACCACTAAGTGACACCCTTCCTTGTCTTAAGGTAACCCATAATTCCTGTTCTGAACCATCCTTCCATCAAAGTGGAACAGGATGTGATATTAGTCATTTTAGGGGAGAGTAGGGACACTCCTTGAGCTCTTTTGTAGCTCAGTTAGTAAAGAATCTGTCTGCAATGCAGGAGACCCATGTTTGATTCCTGGGTTGCGAAAATTCCCTGGAGAAGGAAATGGCAATCCACTCCAGTGTTCTTGCC
>NW_011474458.1:7578-8518 GCF_000754665.1 Bison bison bison
GTTCCCCAATGCAGGTATAAGCTAGAATTCATGGCATACTGGCCAGCTCCCTAAAAATGTCACCACTGTTAACATTTCTCTGTAACAGGCTAAGGAAAGGGAAAGTAAAAATTAGCATATCATCTATTTTCCTGCCTCTGGTCTGTGCATGCTTGGATGCTTCACTGACCTAAATTTTGCTTATCAGTCAATGCTATGCTCCTCTCAGGGCAAAATACAGCCACAAGAATTTTCATAGGAAGAGGTTCAGAGTAGAGATACAAATTTAGAGCTAGAAAGAATCTTAAAGAGGTTCTAGTTCAACCCCTTGGCTTTAGAGATGAGAAAGTGTGAGGCTCCAAGATGGAGGGTAGTTTGCCCAGGCATGCAGACAATGGACAGCACTAAGGTGTCCCAGACCCGCTATTCTACCCTACCTATCTGACTAGTGTCTCAGCTCAGAGTTTGCCTGGAGCTTCATCACTAATGGGCCCTCAGGGAAGTGCTGCACATCTATCCAAAGGACAAACTGGGAAGTCAGCCCCAGTCTAAAAACACCACTACTAACAGAGCCCGACACTCCTGTCTGAACCCAGAGACCAAGAAAGTCAGGGTTACTGGTGCCTGAGCACATATCTCCAGGACACTGTCATCCTCTTTCTTATCAAAGTCTGAGATTTCCCTCTGGTTTAGGTGACAGGATACTGCCATTTACTCATTTCTAACTCCCTTTTTTCTGACAAATGGTCTCTCCCCTCTCTTGAACCCATCTTCTTCACTTCTACCAAAACGATATTTATGTTTTCCAGTACCTTTTTCTAATGAATTCTGTTGTATCGTCATCCCGAAATCTACCTTTCCTAATGTCCTCAACTGCATTTCTATGCCTTCCATGGGATTTTTTTCATTTTGTTTGGAAAAAAACTATGTCCATTAAGCAAGAAAATGGAAAATACAGAGA
>NW_011474458.1:8618-8950 GCF_000754665.1 Bison bison bison
CTGGAGAATCCCATGGACAGAGGAGCCTGGCAGACTACAGTCCATGTGTTCACAAGGGTCAGATGCAACTTAGCGTCTAAAGCACCACCAGGGACACCCAAGGCTTCCCAGGTGGTGCTAGTGGTATAGAACCCGCCTGCCAATGCAGGAGACATAAGAGATGTGGGTTCAGTCCCTGGGTTGGGAAGATCTCCTGGAGAAGGAAATGGCAACCCACTCCAGTATTCTTGCCCGGACCATCCCACAGACAGTGGAGCCTGGTGGGCTACAGTCCATGGGGGCTCAAAGAGTCAGACATGACTGAAGCAACTGAGCATGCATGTGCACACACA
>NW_011474458.1:9260-11105 GCF_000754665.1 Bison bison bison
TCCTATTCTACTGAAAAATTATACTTAAGCAATCATCTTTCCGACACCTGACAGCACCAAGTCTATTTCTACCTCAGGACCTTTGTACCAACTGTCCCCTCTGCCTGGAATACTTTTCCAAAGCCTTCTCATGCTGGTTCCTTCTTGTTATTTCAGGTTTCTGCTCCTTCAGAGGAGCCTTCCTTACCAACTTTCTCACGTTAAAACTGTCATTTTCAATCAGATCATCCTCTTCTATTCTCACTATAACACTTATCACCACCTGATATTTTCTTTTTTAAAAATTTTATTTCGTTAGTTAGTTATATTTTATTTTTGGCTGTGCTGAGTCGTCATTGCTTTGTACAGGCTTTCTTGAGTTGCTGTGTGCAGGCCTCTCATTGCAGTGGCTACTCTTGTTGTGGAGCACAGGCTCTAGGTACATGGGCTTCAGTAGTTCTGGTGCAAGGGCTCAGTAGTTGTGGTGTGCGGGCTCCAGGACGTGCGGGCTTCAGTAGTTGCAGCACACGAGCGCAGTAGTTGTGGCTCCTAGGCTCTAGAGCATGGGCTTAGCAGTTGTGGTGCATAGTTTTAGTTGTTCTGTGGCATGTGGAATCTTCCCGGGCCAGGTATGGAACCTGTGTCTCCTGCATTGGCAGGTGGATTCCAATCTGCTGCGCCACCAGGGAAGTCCTCTTCTTTATTTCTTTACTTCTTTATTGTCTGTCTACTTAACTAAGCTCCATGAAGATAGAAATGGTGTCTGTCTTGTTCACCATTAGATACCTCAGCACCTAGCATGGTACCTGACATATATTAGGCAGTCGTAATGGTTTGAAAAAATAAATAAATGAGTCATAAGAAGACAAGTTCTTTTGGTTGCACTGAGTGATCCATGCTTTCTTAGGTTCTCTCTCATAACCAATAGCACTGGAGTGCCTGTGAACTCCCTGGCATTGAAAAGTGATAACAGGCCTATGCAGGGTTAAGCTTAAGACTTAATGTGCATTATCAGTGAGAACGTCATTGGTTCATTCTCTTACTTTAAATTAGTCATAGCATTAAAAACACCTTAAATTCACTGAATACCACACAATATAGGCAACTTGAATAAACACAAATAGTGAAGTTTGCCTTTAGCAGTACATCTATGTTTAACTGAGGCTCTTTGAATAAGCAATGTTTCTCATAAGTAGTTACCATTTCTATACCTTTTAATCAAGACTTAACTATGATAGTATGCTGTCAACATGAAACTGTACTCCTACGAATCTACTACAAGCCTAAATATTAGTAGCCAAACCAACCGTGATCTCTAGCACACTAGATCTCTAGCACACATGTTTTCTCTCTTCCCAGAAAGCATGACCTTTTGATATGCAAAGTTGACTTGTCTAAATCCTATCTAATTTGAGGGAAAGAGTAATTTGACCTTTGAGGCCTATATTCATTTTACCTTTGAGCCCAATATTCAAATTGATTGTAAATATGCAAAAAGTAATAAAAATCAGAACTTTCCTTGAAGGAAACAAAGTGCTCTACCCATTGTGGGGGTATTTGCTAGTCATGTCTATTCTAACTTTTAGGGGAGAAATGGCCAGTATTGACAGGCAATCACTTAAGGCACTGATTTTACAGGCAAGAGTCCTGGGTCACATCTAAGATTCACCACTTACTAGGTGAACTTGGGCATAAGGTTGTAACCTCTTTAAAACTCAGACTGCTCATCTGTAAAATAGGTAACAATAGTGCCTACCTCTGAAATGGGTTATAAAGATTAACCAACATACACTGCACTCTGGAATGTACCTACTACATAGCACACATTCAACAAAGAATAGCTAATATGACTCTCTCTTTCTCTTT
>NW_011474458.1:11417-13212 GCF_000754665.1 Bison bison bison
ATATATGTGTGTGTGTGTGTGTGTGTGTATTTAAATTCTTTACCAAATGCAAATGCTTATAAGACATAGTATGAAATGGAGCTTCCCAGGTGGCACTAGTGGTAAAGACCCCACGTACCAATTCAGGAGATGCAAGAGGTGCAGGTTTGAACCCTGAGTCAGAAAGATCCCCTGGAGAAGGCAATGGCAACCCACTCCCGTATTCTTGCCTGGAGAATCCATGGACAGAGGAGCCTGGTGGGCTACAGTCCATGGGGTTGCAGAGGGTTGGACATGACCAAAGTCACTTGACATGCAGACACATGTATGACTGAGTCCCTTCTCTGTTCACCTGAAATTAGTATGAAATAGCTGGGAATCTTCTAAGACACAGGACAAATCAGCCATGGTGACATTTCTCAAGGAGTTCAAAGCTGGGTACAAGGGATGAACTGCAAACACAAATAAGTAGAATCTGGGAAATTTATAGTTAAATGATCCAAGAACTGAAATTGTAAAGGTCAGGTTCTGCCAATTGAAGGTGACAAAAACTCAAACCAAACCAGCTTGAGCATAAGGGTGATATATTGGTTCTCAGAATCAAAAATGAGTCTTGGGGACTTGGACTGCCATTGATCACCCACTTTCGCTTGATTCCATTTGATTTTAATGCAAGAAGAATCCTTCCTTGTTATATGAATTATGGCTACAATTGATCTCCAGTTTTAATCCTTCCAACTTACCTCTGGACCAATCAAGGTGACCAGGAGGATGGAGTATTATGATTGGCTTGGTTTCAATTATCAACCCACCTGTACACCGCAATGAGTGGAAAAATATTTCCCAAAGGAAGGTGGAATATGATACTGGAAAAATATAAAGAACACATTTCCAAACAGGAGACAAGTGAGGAGGTGGAGAAATTATATGCCAAATGGTGCAGCTGCTACAGAAAACAATACAAAGTTTCCTTAAAAAGAATTAAAAATGGAACTACCAAAAAAACCTACTCCTGGGTATTTAGCCAAAAGAATTGAAATCAGGATCTCAAAGAGACGCATGTACTCCCATTTGCACGGTAGTTCTATTCACAATAGCCAAGATGTAAAAGCATGGAAAACAAATGTCCATCAGCAGAGGAATGGGTAAAGCATATTTGGTATATGCATATAGAAAATTATTCAGCCTTTAAAAAGGATGATCCTTCAGAATATCTAAGTGAAATAAGCCAGTCATAGAAAGACAATGTTTTATGGTTCTACTTCCATAAGGTATCTACCTCTTATTTATTTATTTTTTTATTCAAGGATAATTGCTTTATAGAAAATTGCTGTTTTCTGTCAAACCTATGAGGTATCTTCTATGAGGTGAACAAATATCGACTAAAACAGTCATCTGATAATACTGTCATATTCACTTCAGTTCAGTTGTTCAGTTGTGTCTGACTCTTTGCAACCCCATGGCCACGCCAAGCCGCCCTCACCATCAACAACTCCCAGAATTTACTCAAACTCATGTCAATTGAGACGGTGATGCCATACAACCATGTCATCCTCGGTCGTCCCCTTCTCCTCCTGCCTTCAATCTTCTGGGTCTTTTCAAATGAGTCAGTACTTCACATCAGGTGGCCAAAGTATTGGAGTTTCAGCTTCAGCATCAGTCCTTCCAATGAAGATTCAGGACTGATTTCCTTTAGAATGGACTGGCTGGATCTCCTTGCAGTCCAAGGGACTCTCAAGAGTCTTTTCCAACACCACAGTTCAAAAGCATCAATTCTTCACCACTCAGCTTTCTTTATGTCCAACTCTCACATCCA
>NW_011474458.1:13312-13684 GCF_000754665.1 Bison bison bison
CACATCCATACATGACCACTGGAAAAACCATAGCTTTGACTAGATGAACCTTTGTTGGCAAAGTAATGTCTGTGCTTTTTAATATGCTGTCTAGGTTGGTCATAGCGTTTCTTCCAAGGAGCAAGCGTCTTTTAATTTCATGGCTGCAATCACCATCTGCAATGATTTGGGAACCCCCCAAAATAAAGTCTGTCACTGTTTCCCCATCTGTTTGCCATGAAGTGATGGGACCAGATGCCATGATCTTAGTTATCTGAATATTGAGTTTTAAGCCAACATTTTCACTTTCCTCTCTGTCTTTCATCAAGAGGCTCTTTAGTTCTTCTCAGCTTTCTGCCATAAGGGTGGTGTCATCTGCATATCTGAGGTTAT
>NW_011474458.1:13809-15002 GCF_000754665.1 Bison bison bison
ATACTGTTGAAGCCTGGCTTGGAGAATTTTGAGCATTACTTTACTAGCGTGTGAGATGAGTGCCATTGTGCGGTTGTTTGAGCATTCTTTGGCATTGACTTTCTTTGGGATTGGAATGAAAACTGACCTTATCCAGTCCTGTGGCCACTGCTGAGTTTTTCAAATTTGCTGGCATACATCATGTCAAATAATCCTGTAATATTAGTATGTATATATTTTAAATTATTAAATCATTGGGAAAATTTTTAATATAAAAACAAGGTCTATTTCTTTTTCTAGCTTTCTTGTCTATTCTTTATCTGGCAGGATACAGAGAGAAAGTCAGAATTTTTAAAAATATCCTAGTTATAATGGACTCAGTCTCTATCAGATTCTTAGTGACTCAGAAGTCCTATGTAGTCAATGGGTTAATTTAAATGTAGAAATAGATTACATTTTTCTCGAGACATAACCAAAATCAGAATAAGCAGTTAATTCTCTCCAAAATCAGTAATGATATTGCCAGCTGATCATGAAAACTATTGTTGAGAAATATTTAAGTCTGGGAGGTGGAACAAACTTCACAAGTCCATGAAATAAGAAAAGAGTCCCATAACGCCAGAGGTATTGCTGGAATTTGATAGAATTCACTATAGATCTGACAAAGGTTAATGGAAGCATCCAATAAAGATGACATGGATAAGCATTCACATTTGGATAAGGGAGGGAAGGGACTGTTTGCATTCCCAATATCCATTGTCCCTTTCTTCTTAAGACCCCAATTTTTCAGCTGCTCAAGTAAGAAAACTACATTTCCAAGACCTCTTTGCAGTTTGGATTGGTGGAGTTCAAGACAAGTAGAAGTCTGGTATGGTATTTCCAAGAACAATAGAGGTGACAGCCTTCTTGCTCCTTATTCCCTTTGTCTGGCACAGGGACTCTGGATGCAACAGATGAGTCTGTGAGAAGGATGCAATCTGGGTCTCTTGGCTGAGCAACAAATTAAGAGCAGCTTGGGCCCTTGATACCATGGAGCTGCCATCCTAGCCTTGAACTCCTCTCCAGACTGAAATAAATCAATGTCTTATTGAAGGCACTAATTTTTACATATTTGTTACTCACAGCCAAGCCTAATCGTAATTGATGCAAAAGATGTCCTTAATCATTGCACCTTATTTCGTTTGAATTAAGAATGCTAATGGCCTTTTCTCTGT
>NW_011474458.1:15102-16029 GCF_000754665.1 Bison bison bison
GAAAATACAAAGATAATATAAAAATGAACCTAATATTTATGTCAGTTCTTTATAGATTCATTGTATAACTGAATAGTTTAACACTCTTGAGAGTCTCTTGGACAGCAAGGAGATCAAACCAGTCAATCCTAAAAGAAATAAATCCTGAATATTAATTGGAAGGACCGATGCTGAAGCTGAAGCTCCAATACTTTGGCCACCTGATGCAAAGAGCCAACTCATTGGAAAAGATCCTAATGCTGGGAAAGATTGAAGGCAGGAGGAGAAGGGAATAACAGAGGATGAGAAGGTTGGGTGTCATCACCAACTCAATGGGCATGAGTTTGAACAAACTCTGGGAGATGGTGAAGGACAGGGAAGCCTGGTGTGCTGCAGTCTATGGGGTTGCAAAGAGTTGGACATAACTGAGCAACTGAACAATGATTCTAGATGAGTCAGTTCCCAACAAGATAGCTTTAAGAGGTGAATCAATCTAACTGTTCTGTCAATGTTTATACATTTTATGTTAATGTTGGAAGGCTCTCAATGGAAATGCGTGTGTACATGCTCACTTGCTCAGTTGTGTCCAACTCTTTGTGACCCCATGGACTGTAGCCCGCCAGGCTCCTCTGTCCATGGGACTAGCCTGACAAGAATACTGGAGTGGGCTGTCATTTCCTCCTCTGGAGGATCTTCCTGACCCAGGGATCAAACCCACATCTCCTGTGGCTCCTGCACTGCAGGCATATTCTTTACCACTGAGCATCAGGGAAGCCTCGTGTCATATTTTAAATTATACATGTAAGCAATATCATATGATATTTGTCTTTTTCTGACTTCACTTAATAGATAAACCCTAGGTACAACCATGTTGCAGCATATGGCATTATTTCATTCTTTTTTATACCTCTGTAATATTCCATTATATATATATACAATATCTTCTTT
>NW_011474458.1:16217-19883 GCF_000754665.1 Bison bison bison
GGTTTTTGCCATACATTGACATGAATTCACCCACGGGTGCACATGTGTCCCCCATCCTGAACCCCCTTCCACCTCCTCCCCACCCTATCCCTCTGGGTTGTCCCAGAGCACTGGCTTTGAGTGCCCTGCTTCATGCATCAAACTTGCACTGGTCATCTATTTTACATATGGTAATGTACATGTTTCAAGGCTAGTCACTCAAATCATCCCACCCTCACTTTCTCCCACATAGTCCAAAAGTCTGTTCTTTACATCTGTGTCTCTTTTGCTGTCTTGCATATAGGGTCTTTGTTACCATCTTTCTAAATTATATATATATATATATGCATTAATATACTATATTGATGTTTCTCTTTCTGACTTACTTCACTCTGTATAAGAGGCTCCAGTTTCATCCACCTCATTAGAACTGATTCAAATGCATTCTTTTTAATAGCTGAGTAATATTCCATTGTGTACATGTACCACAACTTCCTTATCCATTTGTCTGTCAATGGACATGCAGATTGCTTCCATGTCCTAACTATCGTAAACAGTGCTACAGGGAAAACTGGGGTACACGTGTCTCTCTCAATTCTGGTTTCCTCTGTGTGTATGCCCAGCAGTGGGATTGCTGGGTTGTATAGCAGTTATAGTTCCAGTTTTTTAAGGAATCTCCACACTGTTCTCCATAGTGGCTGTATTAGTTTGTATTCCCACCATCAGTGTAAGAGGGTTCCCTTTTCTCCACACCCTCTCCAGCATTTCTTATTTAGAGACATTTTAAGAATAGCCATTCTGACCAGTGTGAGGTGGTACCTCATTGTAGCTTTGATTTTCATTTTTGTAATAGTTAGCAATATGGAGTATCTTTTCATGAGCTTGTGGGCCATCCAGATGTCTTCTTTGGAGAAATGTCTATTTAGTTAGATCTTCTGCCCATTTTTCGATTGGGTTATTTGTTTTTCTATTATTGAGTTGTATGAGTGAACAGGCTCAGATTTTTAAAGGACCATTCTGGTAATAACATTAGGATAAATTGAATAATAGGGGAAAAGCAGAGAGACCATTAACAGTCTATTGTAGTCATCCAGGAAGAAAACAATGGCGGCTTGAACCAGGGTAGTAGAAATGGAGGTGGCAAAAAATGGTGAAATTCTGTATATACATATTGAAGGTAGAGTCAATAGAATTTTTTGAATGATTGGATTTGGCATATGAGAGAGAGAATTCAAGAAATAATCCTTAAGTTTTAGGCTTGAGTGACTGGAAAGATGGAGTTGCTCTCAGTGGAGAAAAGGAAGGCTGTTGGAAGAACTGGAAATAGGCATTTCAGGTCTGGACAAGTTAAATTTCAGATTTCTACTATTCAACCATTCGGAAATATTAATAGAAAATTGAGTCTGGAGTTTAAGAGCTGCAGGCATTCCTTCAGCCAATGCATTTTGTTATGGCAGCCCTAGCAAATTAATCCTGCAGACTACCTGTCTATCCTTCTTTATTTTTTATTTATTTATTACTTTTTTTTCATCTGTGTCTATCCCTCCTGTTGGAGATACTGGCTCATCTGATGTTTTCAAGCTTATTAGAAAATTGTTACTAAATTAGGGGGTCGGTAAATTCTGGATCAAGGTTGCCTTCTGCTGTTCAGTGAAGAAGTAGGATGCTGAGGTCCAAAGAACCAGTCTGTGTTTTTCTTACTAATTTTTTCCTACTTTGTCAAGTGTCCATTGGTTATCTGTTTCATTATTTCTATAGTTGTGCTTGGCAGAGAGGAGCAGGAAGAAACCATCTTGTCCAGAATAAAATCCAATCATTTACTTAGCAAAATAACGTGTTTACAGAAAAATAATTTTTAGCATATGTATGTCACAAATGCATGGAACATACTTTACTAAAAACTAATTTACTTAAAATTCAAATCTAACTAGGCATCTTGTGTTTTTATTTGTTAAAACTGAAACTCTATCTGAGGCTACAAAAACTAGAGCTCCTGGCTACTTAATAACATTGTTATTCAAATGTGTTATTTTCTTCAATTTTTAATGTGAAATTTTCTTTATTTCAAATAGCAAAAGGAAACTAATTTCCATACAAGTAGATTTAAAAATAATGTTTTCTTTTTCCTTTAAAAAAAATGAAACCTGAAAAATAGAAAACCACTTGTGTCCTTTTAGGTATCCATCAGTGAGTTCAGTGTGGGTAACAGGATAAACAGATGTACATATGGCTTCCAACTGAAAAGTGAAAATGAATTAAAGAATATGAAGGGTGAAACTTGCCATCAGCATGTAGATTACCTTGAAAAGAGATGTTGTATATAATTAGTCAGTTAATTTCATGTGATAAAGCAATCTTATTGATTAGAGGATCAGTTAGGGTATACTAATGAATGTCACCTTGTCACTATCATCCTAAAAAGCTAGATGTGCACATATTTGGGAAAAAACAAACTAAACTTATAGTTCAGATTCCAACCTGGATAGAGATCAAGAGCTATAGACTTTTCCCAAAGACAATGGCTCATGAGATTATGACATAATGACTGATCAAAAATGCCTGAAAATATCATCCTTCTCTTTTATAAATGTCAGAGAGCACTTGACAGAAAAAGCATTTTACTTTTGTAAGATGGAGAATTATCATTTAAAAATTCATCCTTTATCTAGAGTTAGGAAGCAATTCACCTTTAAAACAAATTTCCTTTCTGAGGAAAAAAAATCTTGCAATAGCCCCTTTAAATAATGCAAATATAAAGCAAACACTCCATCACTGTTCTTAAATGAGGACTGAAGATTGCCATAGAGTGCTGGAGGTGGACTTGACCATGGCTTAGGGTTTCCACAGTCTCATTGAGTGATGGTATTAATAGATACTAGCCCTCTGAGTGACTTCATTTTCACTTTTCACTTTCACGCATTGGAGAAGGAAACGGCAACCCACTCCAGTGTTCTTGCCTGGAGAATCCTAGGGACGGCGGAGCCTGATGGGCTGCCGTCTATTGGGTTGCACAGAGTCGGACACGACCGAAGCAACTTAGCAGCAGCAGCAGCAGCCCTCTTATTCCCATAGATATTGATTTGCACCCGTAAGTTTATGTAGGAACCAAGGATCATTATGGCAGAAGATGGAGTAGAATTTCTACCTCCCACCACATTGCAGTTCAAAAACAGTAAAACCAATATGATGTCTGAGGTGGCCTCAACTGAGGCCAGATGGCAGAAGACAAAAGGGATTCCTGGGAGAGAGAAGAAAGTCTCGACTAGTGACCCAAATGTGACACTGGAAGCCAAGCTAGTTCTGGTTGGGTGCTGGTTGACATATCAGTGCTTACTGACTTAACTTATTAGTGTTAGAATTGTACATTAGGGAAAAAAACTGAGGGGTGTGTGTATATGTCCATGAGAGATTCCCTCAAGTTTTATCTTTTGAGGCACATGCCAGTTAAGATTAGAAAACCCAGGGGCGATCTTAAGACCAGGAGGAGGAGCATAGTATCTTGTATTCCGGGGTTCCAATGGTGTGGTAGAGACAACAGCAGCGCCAGTGATGGGAACCAGGGCTGAGTTTCTGTCAAGATCCTAGGCCTTCAGTGTGGAAGACCAGTGGCAATCAGAACATTTCACAGTTCCTTTGCTTAATGTTCAGCAACAAATAAGGATATTCAGCATTAACCCTTTAAACTTA
>NW_011474459.1:0-749 GCF_000754665.1 Bison bison bison
CTTTTTTTGTATTTCTTCTGTGATTTGTTGGTTATTCAGTAGCATGTTGTTCAGCCTCCATATATTGGAATTTTTAATAGTTTTTCTCCTGTAATTGAGATCTAATCTTACTGCATTGTGGTCAGAAAAGATGGTTCGGGATGATTTCAATTTTTATGAATTTACCAAGGCTGGATTTATGGCCCAGGACGTGATCTATCCTGGAGAAGGTTCCATGTGAGCTTGAGAAAAAGGTGAAATTCATTGTTTTGGGATGAAATGTCCTATAGATATCAATTAGGTCTAACTGGTCTATTGTATCATTTACAGTTGTGTTTCCTTGTTAATTTTCTGTTTAGTTGATCTATCCATAGGTGTGAGTGGGGTATTAAAGTCTCCCACTATTATTGTGTTATTGTTAATTTCTCCTTTCATACTTGTTAGCATTTGTCTTACATATTGAGGTGCTCCCATGTTGGGTGCATATATATTTATAATTGTTATATCTTCTTCTTGGATTGATCCTTTGATCATTATGTAGTGACCGTCTTTGTCTCTTTTCACAGCCTTTGTTTTAAAGTCTATTTTATCTGATATGAGTATTGCTACTCCTGCTTTCTTTTGGTCCCTATTTGCATGGAAAATCTTTTTCCAGCCCTTCACTTTCAGTCTGTATGTGTCCCCTGTTTTGAGGTGGGTCTCTTGTAGACAACATATGTAGGGGTCTTGTTTTTGTATCCATTCAGCCAGTCTTTGTCTTTTGGTTGGGG
>NW_011474460.1:0-673 GCF_000754665.1 Bison bison bison
ATGAATACTGGAGTGAGTTGCCATTTTCTTCTCCAGGGGATCTTCCTGACCTAGGGATCAAACTTGCATCTAGTACATCGCCTGCACTGGCAACTGGGTTCTTTACTAGTGCTACCTTGGAAACCCCTAAAAATGGTTAAGATGGTAAATTTTGTGCTATGTGTATTTTACCAATTTTAAAAAGGAATAGTAAAGAGTAATCCCCAAAAAGCTGTATTCAGTTTCCTCAATGGATAACTGTAGTATAATATCACAACTAGGCTAATATGATATATTCAAGATAACAATTCCTTTATAAGGAATATTGCTACTGTACTTTTATAGCCACACACAGCTCTGTACCTTCTATCCCTCAACCTTGTCCTTAACCCTTGGTAATCATTATCCTAACCATTTACTATTAATTTTGCCTTTCAAGAAATTTATATAAATGGATACATAAAGTATGTAATATTTTGAGATTAGCTTTAAAATTTAATCCCAATTCTCTGCAAGGTGTTGCATGTATCAATAGTTCATTCTTTACTGCTGAGTAATAATCACTGGCATTGATGTACCAGTTTGTTTACATATGAACAATTTAATTATTGAAGGAAACTTGGGTTGTTTTAAGTTTTTGGCTATTTTGTATAACACTGCTATGAACACTAGTGTATAGGTTTCTTGTGAACAA
>NW_011474461.1:0-888 GCF_000754665.1 Bison bison bison
GGGGAGCCTGGTAGGCTGCCGTCTCTGGGGTCACACAGAGTCGGACACGACTGAAGCGACTTAGCAGCATCATAATAAATGACAAAAACTGTCCTTCAGACTGAAATGAAAGAACACTGGACAATAACTCAAGCTATATGATGAAATAAAGAACATTAGTAAAACTGAATAAATAAATACAAAAGCCAATATTGTTGTTTTTGTTTTGAAATTTATATTTTCATCCTATATGATTTAAAAGACAAATGTATAAAATGATAATTATAAATACATATTAAAAGATATATAATATATAAGATGCAATTTGTGATAATAACACATATGGGGAGGTATATGCATGGACAGAAGCAGAATCTGTGTATTACTGAAGTTAAAGTGGTATTAATTCAAACTAGTGTGTTATAAGTTTAAGATATTAGTTATAAACCCCAGGGTAACAAATAAGAAAATAGCTAAAAATACATACAAAAAAGGAAATGAGAAGGCACATGGCACACTATAAAAATTATTTAAATATAAAATAAGGAAGTA
The DNA here is from genome assembly GCF_000754665.1 of Bison bison bison. NCBI lineage: Eukaryota > Metazoa > Chordata > Mammalia > Artiodactyla > Bovidae > Bison > Bison bison. The sequence goes on from NW_011474461.1 coordinate 532, forward strand.
ATGGAGTGAGTATAAAAAAAAAGATATGACACATGGAAAACAAAAGACAAAATGACAGAAGTCCTCCCTTATCTATTACAGATTGAATTATGTTCCCCCCAAATTCATATATTCAAGTGTCACAATCACCAGTACCTGGGAATGTGACTATATTTGGAGATGTGGGCTTTAAAGTGGTAATTAAGCTAAAATGAGATAATTAGTGTTTGTGTGTTTAGTCACTCAGTTGTGTCCGATTTTGCAATCCCATGGACTATAGCCCACCAAGCTCCTCTGTCCATGGGGATTCTCTAGGCAAGAATACTGGAGTGGGTTGCCATGCCCTCCTCCAGGGAATCTTCCCAACTCAGGGATTGA
>NW_011474462.1:0-720 GCF_000754665.1 Bison bison bison
GTTGGTGATGGACAAGTTAATAGTTTTCATAGGCAGGAAAGTCCAAACCAACCTAGTTGTGTTGTTTGTATATTTTCCCTAAAATCTGAGCTAATTGTATCATATATGGGATAATTTGGCTTAAAGGACTAGGGGTGAAACATTCTAGAAAGTGTTTCTCAACTGGAACACTATTGACACTTTTGTTAGAACAAGTTTTCATTGAATAAGACTGAAATCATACCATATTTAACATCAACTGCACATTAAATACTAGTGACATTTCTGTTATTGTGAGAATGTCAAAACATCTCAAGATTGAGACTACTTGTTGTGATTTAATCTTAAAAATTAGCAGTTGAAGCACTTTCAAGGGATTTCTTTCACTAGTAACTGCCATAAACTGATTTGTTGGGGATAAAATATTATTTTCCATCTTTCACACACATACACACACAAATGAGCTACTTAAGCTCACACAACTAGTGACAGAACCAAGATTTAATCAGTCATTCTGACATCTATTATATTGTTCTTTTGTTTAAAAAAGGTTGCCTTTCTAGTATGTGTAAATATATATATGTATATATATGTGTGTGTGTGTATATATATCTATATATCTATATATATGTATGTATGTATGTATATACTGGAGAAGGAAATGGAAACCCATTCCAGCATTCTTGCCTGGAGAATCCCATGGATGGAGGAGCTTGGTGGGCTACAGTCCATAGTCACAAA
>NW_011474462.1:4883-5206 GCF_000754665.1 Bison bison bison
TTCCAGATATCTGTTAGTAATATCTAAACTTAGTAGACCACAATAACATTAGTTAGTTAGTTAGTTCAGTCGCTCAGTCATGTCTGACTCTTTGCAACCCCATGAATCGCAGCAGGCCAGGCCTCCCTGTCCATCACCAACTCCCGGAGTTCACCCAGACTCACGTCCATTGAGTCAGTGATGCCATCCAGCCATCTCATCCTCTGTCGTCCCCTTCTCCTCCTGCCCCCAATCCCTCCCAGCCATCAGAGCCTTTTCCAATGAGTCAATTCTTCGCATGAGGTGGCCGAAGTACTGGAGTTTCAGCTTTAGCATCATTCCTT
>NW_011474463.1:0-740 GCF_000754665.1 Bison bison bison
TGACAGTATTTAAAAAGCAAATGAATTGTGAACAAGTAAGTAGGCAAAATTAGATACTTTACGTCTCTCTAAAATTTATGATATGAATAGCAGCCATAATAGTAGAAAACAGTTCTGAGGAAATAATGTAAAATATAGTGTTTTCTTCCAGCTTTGTAATATAATTGAGACAGTAAGCTGTAATATATTTCAAGTGTACCATGTGATGATTAATATTATGTACCCATTGTGGAAACATTCTAACCATTGAGTTAGTAGATATCCATTATCTCACATATTTCCCTTTTATTTTGTTTTGTTTGTTTGCATGTGTATGAGAACAGTAAAGTTCTATTCTCTTGGCAAATTGCAGGTACACAACAAAAGCATAATATAAAATATTTACCCTGAAGTTTCCTTCTTAAAGTTTTACTGTTTCAGGTCTTAATATTAAGTTGGTGGGTTGACTTTCACATATGGTGTAAAATAGGGGTTCAGCTTCATTATTTTGCACATAGATGTCTAGTTTATTCAACCCTATTTTTTGAAGAGGCCCTCATTCCCGATTCAGTATTTATGGCTCTCATGTCAAATATTGGTTTATCATATAAACATGGACTTATTTCTGGAGTCTCTATTTTATTTCATTGATATGTATGCCTGTTTTTATGCCAATATTGTACTGTTTTGATTACAGTAGTTTTGTAATATAGTTTGAAATCATAAGTGTAATGCCTCCACTTTATTCTTTCTTAAGATTG
>NW_011474464.1:0-567 GCF_000754665.1 Bison bison bison
AAAATCTCTCACTGTTTCCACTGTTTCCCCATCTATTTGCCATGAAGTGATGGGACCAGATGCCATGATCTTTGTTTTCTGAATGTTGAGCTTTAAACCAACTTTTTCACTCTCCTCTTTCACTTTCAACAAGAGGCTCTTTGGTTCTTCTTCACAGCCTGAGGGCAGCCCTGCCACAAAAGAGATGTAGGTGCTGGCCATGTGGCGCCCGAGCATGCGGGCAGACGGTGTGCATAAACATGGCAGAGGGTTCGAGGGATGTAGGGGGGATCCTAATAGCATCAGCTACAGATCCCATTCTGCCTTGGAGCAGAAATCTAGACTAGGTCTGGTGGGGTTTCCCTGGGGGACACGCATGGTAACAAAGTGTGGCAGTGAGACAGGGATCAGAGCCCTCTGCTCCAGTCTGTTCCCTCTGGCCTGAGCACTGTTCATGCCTCTGCCCACCTAACTCACTGCAGGATGAGTCTGAATTTCTGCCCGAAAGTCCTTTCAGGTCCCCAGCTCTGTCTGTAGGAGCCCTTCTAAGCTGCTTTTACACCGCTCTGGGATTTAGGGAAATTCCAC
>NW_011474465.1:0-626 GCF_000754665.1 Bison bison bison
ATCTTGGTAGTATAGACATCGCTGTCCTTTTCCTTTAATTACCCATATGTGTCTATGTGTATGGTCTCTCTGCTTAGCCAACTTTTGAGAGTCTTTTGAGGCCTAGCCTAAGTTACAGTTCTCTATGAGGCCTTCTCCTATTGGTCTGTCCTCTATTAATCTCTTCCTTCTCTTCATGCCTACAGTGTCTGCACCGTCCATACAGTCCTTCCTCGTTATCTGTCAGGGATAGATTCCAGGACCTCCACTGATACCAAAATCTGTGGATGCTTAAGCCCCTTGTATAAAATGGCATATTTGCATATAACCTACTTGCATCCTCCCATATACTTTAAATCATATATAGATTATTTATAATAACTAATATAATTTAAATACTATGTAAATAGTTATAAATATAAATAAACATAGTATAAATGCTATGGAAATAGTTGCTGAGGTGTGGCAAATTGAAGTTTTACCTTTTGGATCATCTTTCTGAAATTTAAGAAAGTATTTTCAATCTGTGATTAGTTGAATCTGCAAATGTGGAAACTGTTGATCCAGAGGGCTGACTATACTGTGTAACTCTGCACCTCTAAAATCTTTTGTATGGTTTCAGCTAGTGTAGTGGACTGAATGTTTGT
>NW_011474466.1:0-746 GCF_000754665.1 Bison bison bison
ATGGACTGGAGCCCGTCAGGCTCCTCTGTCCTTGGAATTTTCTAGGCAAGAATACTGGAGTGGGTTGCCATTTCCTTGGGAAATAGGATTTCCCATTTCCATTGGGAAGGGGATCTTCCCCGCCCAGGGATCAAACTCATATCTCCTGCTTGGCGGGTGGAATCTTTGCTACTGAGCCATTCTTTTTTTGTTTTAATTGAAATATATTTTATTTACAATGTTCTGATGAGAAGGTGATTTAGTTTCTTTTTTTATTTAAATTTATTTATTTTAATTAGAGACTAATTACTTTACAATATTGTATTGGTTTTGCCATATATCAACATGAATCCGCCACGGGTGTACACGTGTTCCCAATCCTGAACCCCTCTCCCACCTCCCTCCGCATACAATCCCTCTGGGTCCTCCCAGTGCACCAGCCCCAAGCTTCCTGTAACCAGCATTGCACCTGGACTGGTGATTCGTTTCTTATATGATATTACACATGTTTCAATGCCATTCTCCCAAATCATTCCCCCTCCCTCTCCCACAGAGTCCAAAAGACTGTTCTATACATCTGTGTCTCTTGCTGTCTCACATATGCGGTTATTGTTACCATCTTTCTAAATTCCATATATATGCGTTAGTATACTGTATGACAAGGTGATTTAGTCGTGTGAGTGTTTTTTCAGATTCTTTTCCATTATAGATTATTACAAGATACTGAATATAATTTCCCTGTCCTATGTAGTAGGTCCTTGTTGTTT
>NW_011474467.1:0-612 GCF_000754665.1 Bison bison bison
CCACAGTCAGCTCCCAGTCTTGTTTTTGCTGACTGTATAGAGCTTTTCCATATTTGGCTGCAAAGAATAAAATCAATCTGATTTCAGTATTGACCATCTGGTGATGCTGTAAAAAGCAATATTGCAAAGTAACCTGGAATGTTAAGTCCATTAATCAAGGCAAATTGCCAGTGGTCAAACAGGAGATGCCAAGAGTGAACATAGACATTTTAGGAATCAGTGAACTAAAATGGACTGGAGTGGGTGAATTTAACTCAGATGACCATTGTATCTACTACCGTGGGTAAGAATCCCTTAGAAGAAATGGAGTAGCACTCATAGTCAAAAAAGAGTCCAAATGCAGTACTTGTGGAAAATGTTGAGACATTTCAAATAACTGTGGGAGTTAGAAAGTTTATTTTAGAAGATCAAAAGTTGAGTTGCAGTCTTATTAGTGTTATGCAGTATTGGAAGTAGATTTAATTCATGAGACAGTAAGAGCTGACCTGGAGTTTGAAAGTGAAAGTGAAGTCGTTTAGTCATGTCCAACTCTTTGCGACCCCGTGGACTGTAGCCCACCAGGCTCCACCACCCATGGGATTCTCCAGGCAATAATACTGGAGTGGGTTGCCA
>NW_011474468.1:0-698 GCF_000754665.1 Bison bison bison
GCAGAAATAAAATCCTATTCCCGCCACCTCATCTTGCAATTAAGGAAGTTGCTACTAATAGCAGCATAGAAGTAGATGGTCCCGGTTTCACTCCATTCTTCACGTACCATCTAGGAGTGAACAGGTTACTCAAGAAAGTCAGTAATCGGTTTTCCGGGTGCCAAACTCCCTCGGCAATAAAATTCCCTTTTCTGGGGATCGGGGAGGCGGGGGTCGACGTGGACTGAGGAGTCCAGCCGCAGCTCGCCTCCTCCCCCGGGTCAGGGTCTGGGGCGTTCGGGGCTCGGCGAGGCTTCAGCCCCGGCGCTCGCCTGGCAGCGACGGTGCAGCCTCCTCGCGTCTCCACCTCGACTCAGCCCACCCCGACGACCGCCCTCGCTTTTATTAAACCCTCAAGGTGAGAGGTTCAGGCTGGGTCTCCAAAGTTTGCCCGGCCTCGGGTGAGCAGCCGGCCAAGCCCCGGGCCAGGCTGAGGCCGGCCCCAGCCGCCCACCCCTCAGCCCCCAGGGCTTTTTTGGACCACGGTGACAGGTCTAGGTTTACCTCCATGTGCTCCTGGCATAGGAAACAAAAGAAAGCAACCTCCCTGATAATAAAACGCCATCTTCGAGTAACTGGCACACCGAGGGACCCCTGGGTCGGAAACCCCCGGGGGTCCCCCACCATCCAGCTCGGAGGGCGCCCCCCACCCCCAGTCC
>NW_011474469.1:0-583 GCF_000754665.1 Bison bison bison
ACTTGGCTGGAAAAAGTACATAATGCTGGGTTTCGGATCTGTCTTGCTGTTTCTGAATTTGGAATAAGTAACTGCATATGATGGTACCAATATTGTATGTCCATATGACAAACACAAAATTTAAATTTTCTCTTCCTGAAAAGACTTTTGGTACACTCAGTAGAATTTACAGTGTTGCTTATGAATTCATACACCTTTTCTGCCTGAGGAGAGAGATAAATTGATTGATTTACATATTTGTTAAATATATCTTACAAGGATGCACACACGTGTGATATTTCATCTCATTTACAGGGTCACTTTTGTTTCAGCTAGTCATAAATGGAAGACATGAAACAAAAGTCGACATAAATTGAATATCTAAAACAGAAAATAAAGTAAAACATGACATATAGACATATATTTGGTAGACATACAAACGACATATATAGAGCAAACAAAACATAAGGTTTTAAGCAATGCCTAGATAGCATATTGAAAAGCATAGACGTTACTTTGCCAACAAAGGTCCATCTAGTCAAGGCTATGGTTTTCCAGTGGTCATGTATGGATGCAAGAGTTGGACTGTGAAGAAAAGGAATAA
>NW_011474470.1:0-712 GCF_000754665.1 Bison bison bison
GGTTCCCAGGCAAGCAGAATATCTCCAGACCAGAAGGAACCTGGGAAGCATAGCAAAGGGGTACGTTGGTAATCAGAAAATTCATCAGTGCACCCACATGGGGGCAGGGGGAAGTCTGTGGCTGAAGGGGCTCAGGTTTTTTAAATGCAAGTGCCCAGTTTATTCCAGTGCAAGGCCTCTATTATAACTGAAAATGCTGTGGTTTCAACAGCCTTTTGGAAAACTGATGGCGGGAAATCACCCAGATGCTGAGCAAACCACCAGATTTTCATTAGAAAGTTAGAGCCAGAAGGGCCTTCATGTTTTGAACATGCGTGGTGTAAGGTGCCTGAGTGAGACCACGGGCATAGGCATGCTGCACAGTATGGTTCACAGTAGGGCCACATAGTCCACAACACAAATTTCCTCTTGGTCAATGAGACCCTAGATTTTCAGAAGTATAGTTGGAAAAGAAGCCTCAGGGAACCATGTCTGGGCAGGTGCTGTCCTGAACTGCCTCCCTTGGCACCAGTGCAGGGGCAGGCTAACATCCAGAAGATCTCAGGGTATGAGAAATCAAGATGGACTCAGACCAAAGTGTCTACTCCTGCTGACACACTAATAGGAGGAGCCTGAGTTCCACCACACAAGTGTGATTGGGATCCTGAAAGATCCCAAGAACCTTAGTGAATGGACTTGTTCACAGCAGGAAGATTCTTGGATGTCCCTAAGG
>NW_011474471.1:0-508 GCF_000754665.1 Bison bison bison
CAGTTGCCAGGGCACAGGGCTGAGTATGGCACACACTCACACACACACACAAACCGGTTGAACCGTTACCAGAGCACAGGGCTGAGAACAGCACACACATAAACACACCGGTTGCATCACCAGGCACAGGGCTAAGAATGGCACACACTCACACACACACACACACACACAAACCGGTTGCACTGTCACCAGGGCACAGGGCTGAGAACAGCACACACACACACACACACACACACACACATACACATCAACCGGTTTCAGAATCGCCAGGGTACAGGGCTGAGAATTGAACACACACACAGACACAAACCGGTTTTACAGTCGCCAGAGCACAAGCCTGAGAACAACACACACATACACATGCACACACACAAATTAGTTGCACAGTTGTCAGGGCACAGGGCTGAGTATGCACACACACACACACACACGCACACCAACAAACCGGTTTCACAGTCTCCAGGGCACAGGACTGAGAACAGCACATACCCAAACACAAACATACACA
>NW_011474472.1:0-520 GCF_000754665.1 Bison bison bison
TACCTGTGATGGATTCATTTTGATATTTGGCAAAACTAATACAATTATGTAAAGTTTAAAAATAAAATAAAATTAAAAAAAGAACACATAGTAATTATCAAGTAACTATTAAAAAAAAAAAAAAAACACACATTCAACAGTCTTTCTCAACTCAGCTGGACCATACCCAACCAATCTATTTATATTTATTCCCCACCAAGCATTCAGCTACTGCAATCATAGCTCAAAACAGCCCAGTAGAATGGGTATATCCACATACTAAGCAGTAAAAAAAAAAATCGTATCATACATTGAGAAAATAGGACAGCTAATTGTATCAAGAAGGAGCCATGTACAAAGCTTAACTGGTTTTAATCCATTTGAAATACATGTCCCTTTAACAAAAAAGGAATTACAAATTGCCTTACAATATAACATGACCATGCAAATAGCATTAAATTACTTTCAGAACGTTATCTCATTCCATTTGCTGAAAGGAAAATTATGGGACTTCCTACAATTTACTAAATTTATAGTAACT
>NW_011474473.1:0-571 GCF_000754665.1 Bison bison bison
TCCCTATTTTGTGGGTTGTATTTTCACTTTCTTGATAGTGCCCATTGAGGCACAAAAGTCTTTAATTTTGATGAAATCCAATTCATCTATTTTTTTTTTCTTTTGTTACTTATACTTTTGGTGTTATCTAAGAAACCAGTGTCAAACCCAAGGTCATGAAGATTTATGCCTTTCGTTTTCATCCAAGAGTTTTATAGGTTTGGCTCTTACATTTAGGTTTTTGATTCATTTTCATTACAATTTTTATATGGTGTGGAGGTAAGGGTACATCTTCATTCTTTTGCATGTGACTCTCCAGTTGTCCCAGCAGCATTTGTTGAAGAGACTATTTCCTCATTGACTGGCCTCAGCACCCCTGTTGAACTCTAATACATCCATGGGTTTATTTCTGAAATCTAAATTATATTCCTTTAATCTATATTTCTTTACCCATGCCAGTATCACACTATTTCATTTACTGTTGCTTTGCAGTAAGTTTAGAAATGGAAAGTGTGAGTCCTCCAAATTTGTCATTCTTTTAAAATATTATTTTAGCTATTCTGAGTCCCTTACTATTACATATGAATTTTAA
>NW_011474474.1:0-570 GCF_000754665.1 Bison bison bison
TAGCAAGCGCAGATTTCCGGCCACAAACAATGTATAAAATAAACACACAATTTTGTAAACCCTTATTCTACCTGCTGGTAGAGATTAACTATTAGTCAATTCAGTCATTTTATGGGTACCTGCTCTCCTACACATTTGCCTCATATTGCATCTAAGTTCCAGAGGACTTATGAGGGCTCTGGGAAAACTTCTTCTCATTCTTGGTTATTGTCAACCATCTACTGTGACACTAGCTGAGATGTGTATTATTTTTTCCACTGTCAGTAGTTGGTCCCTGTGTGTCACTACTACATTCTACCGTCTCAATCACATGGCCTCTGTACCCTACTTTGTATGTAAAACATCTTTGGCTCTGTTCCTGGACTGTGGTGACAAAGGGAAAATCTCTCCATTTAGGCAAATCCCAAGAACTTCCCAGGTGGTGCTAGTGGTTAAGAATCTGCCGGCCAATGCAGGAGATGCAGGGGTCGCAGGTTTGATCCCTGGTCGGCAAGATCCCCTGGAGTAGGAAATGACAACCCACTGCAGTATTCTTGCCTGGAAGATCCCATGGGCAGAGGAGCCTGGTAG
>NW_011474475.1:0-541 GCF_000754665.1 Bison bison bison
TAGGCCGAAGGAGAAATAGAGGCAGCAGGTAGCAAAAGTGGACCTGCGGGTAGGCTGCCTGCTACCTGCTTAAGTGGGAACGAACAGAGACAGAACTTTGGTCAAGTGAATGATGTAGCCCTATCATAAGTTCAAAAATACCCAGGTTAACGTGGATGAGGTAGACATGGTTCACAGTTGCCTAAGCAAATCATAGCTTCATCTCCAAAAGTTTTAAAGTCTCTAGAAATTATTTCCTACCATGAACTTGAGAATATAAAAATGGCTGGAAAAGGATTCTGGGTATTTTGATAATGCAGCTTCTCTACCCAACGTGACTCTTTTTGATAAGAAGAAAAACCTGGGCAAACTGTCTCTCCCCTTAATCTGTGAGCTATTTTCCTTACAGTTACTTTCTCTGAAAGCAATATAACAAACATTAAAAAGAACACTAGAGTCCAGGATGATCTGGAAAGAATATTTTAAGGAGACAAGGAACATCATTTGAGTGAATTTATCACATAAAAGACCACATAGCCCACTTAGAATAGTAAGTTGAGGC
>NW_011474476.1:0-502 GCF_000754665.1 Bison bison bison
AGTTTCTAAAATTGTTTTATGTCAGAGACTTCCCTGGCAGTTCAGTGCTTAAGACTCTGTGCTTACACTGCAGGAGGCATGGGTTCAATACCTGCTTGGAGAACTAAAAATCCTACAAGCCTTGCAGCATGGCCAAAAAATAAAATAGGTTTATGTCAGTCACGTTCTTATTAATGTGTATGTTTCAACTAAATGTGACCCAGGACAGCTCCCAAATGCTGACTTCAGCCTAAGGCACCTGCACTCTAATACCACTTCAGTTCAGTTCAGTTCAATTCAGTCGCTCAGTCGTGTCCAACTCTTTGCGACCCCATGGACTGCAGTACGCCAGGCTTCCCTGTCCATTACCAACTCCTGGAGCTTACTCAAACTCATGTCCGTCGAGTTGGTGATGCCATCCAACCATCTCATCCTCCGTCATCCCCTTCTCCTCCTGGCTTCAATATTTCCCAGCATCAGGGTCTTTTCCAATGAGTCAGCTCTTCACATCAGGTGGCCAAAG
>NW_011474477.1:0-847 GCF_000754665.1 Bison bison bison
ACGACAGAGGATGAGATGGCTGGATGGCATCACTGACTCGATGGAAGTGAGTCTGGGTGAACTCCAGGTATTGGTGATGGACAGGGAGGCCTGGTGTGCTGCGATTCATGGGGTCGCAAAGAGTCGGACACGACTGATCTGAACTGAGTAAGGGACAAGTGTCTATTAACTCGACATGGTAATGAAAATAATTATTATGATTAACTGGATAAGTAACTTTGTAATCAGTGAGTTGTTAAGAACTAGCTCCTTTCTGGATCAAAACCAGATATTTCCGTTTTAAATATATAACCCAGGATAGGGAAGTATATATGAATGATGAGGGAGGGCAGAAAGGTTAGTACAGAGATGCCTCTAAAATGTATCTTTTGTTTGCTATAGTTATATATTTCCCCAATCAATTCATTATGTCAAAATTCCCTAAAAACATCTGTTTATGTTCACATTTGGATTACTAAATAAATCTCCATATTAAAACCAGGTTTCATCTCACCTATGGTAAAATTTCCTTTCTTTATAAAACGAAACACATGTTTGCCTGTGGTTTTAATTTTGAATTGAAACCATAAATAGTCAATTCAAAAGCATTTTTAAAAGTAATACCACCACCAAAGTGACTAGAGTCTGTATCACAATAATCTCCAAAATACTGCTCTTCACTGCCCAAGCACAACTGACTACTATAGATATATTTTTTATTCTCAATATGTAAATATATTTTAACGGCTAAGAGTTTTCCTTCATGTAAATTTAGCATCTTCCACATCCATCATTTGGTATAGGCTGAAAAGCTTGGTTGACTCCTGTTCATCTGTAATAAACAGGATTTATAGGTCATAGATTAGTT
>NW_011474478.1:0-537 GCF_000754665.1 Bison bison bison
AAGAAACACCTGGAGTAACAGGCAAATTTGGCCTTGGAGTACAGAATGAAACAGGGCAAAGGCTAATAGATTTCTGCCAAGAGAACGCACTGGTCATAGCAAACACCCTCTTCCAACAACACAGGAGAAGGCTCTACACACGGACATCACCAGATGGTCAACACTGAAATCAGTAGATTATATTCTTTGCAGCCAAAGATGGAGAAGCTCTGGGAGCTGACTGTGGCTCAGATCATGAACTCCTTATTGCCAAATACAGACTGAAACTGAAGAAAGTGGAGAAAACTACTAGACCATTCAGGTATGACCTAAATCAAATCACTTATGACTATACAGTATAGTGAGAAATAGATTTAAGGGACTAGATCTGACAGAGTGCCTGATGAACTATGGATGGAGGTTCGTGACATTGTACAGGAGACAGGAATCAAGACCATCCTCAAGAAAAGGAAATGCAAAAAAGCAAAATGGCTGTCTGAGGAGGCCTTACAAATAGCTGTGAAAAGAAGGGAAGCGAAAAGCAAAGGAGAAAAGGAA
>NW_011474479.1:0-746 GCF_000754665.1 Bison bison bison
CTATTTTAGTCAGTTGAATGTTTCACTATTTGGACAGGGTAATTCATCCACAGTTGTAATCTCAAGAGCGCTCTTAAGAACCTCAAGTTGACTACCAGGTTTGCTACACACACCTATCTCCCTCTAGGGCTTATCATCTGATACACCTTTTAAAAACATCAAAAAAATCCTCATCTACTCTTGTGGATCTCTTTCCAGGGATCAGCAAATGAACTTTATCCCTTCCAAGTCAGATTAGCAACATTTTGTCTCCATTTGCAACCACTGTCTGCCCCACATATGATACATGTAAGAAAATTCACTACAAATCCTGCTGACGCCCTTGTCATGGTTCCCCTAGATCCTCCAGCATATCTTATTCCTACAGAAATCTTCAAGTACTGCTGAAACAAATAAAGGAATACACTGTGGAGAGGCATCAGCACAGATAAAGAGGGAGATTTGTGGGTGTGAGTTAGAAAATAGATGGTCCCTGGACTGGACACCTGGTGCTTGTCAAGTGGAGTAAAATTGAAGCTTTATTCTTCTACCCATACACACTCTAAGGACAAAGCTGGTGACAGAAGCTTAGCTCTGTTGAAGTAAAAAGATAAGATGACCACTCCTGAGGTCAAGGAAAACTTCCCTGTCTGCACATGTGCAGGAAGAGTCCTTGAGGGTCAAAAAAGTAGGTGGCTTTTTTGGCCACCTTATTACAGTGGGCCCATAATAAGTGTACACATACACCCACATGCAATAGGATCCCT
>NW_011474480.1:0-557 GCF_000754665.1 Bison bison bison
ACAGGGTACGTGGCACTCTTTAGGTCCAGAACATTTAAACGTTTTATATTTAAATTTTGGAGGAACCATCAAACTGTTACACCAAGCAGTTGCACCATTTTATATTCTCACAGGTTCTGTTCTCACTAGGGTTCCATTCCTGCACACACCTGCCAATACTTCCTATTTTCCTGTTTTAAAATATTTTAAATTATGGCCACCCTAGTGGTTGTGAAGTGGTATCTCATGGTGTCTTTGTTTGCATTTCCTTAATGACTTTCATGCTGAAAGCATCATTGACTTTTGCCTTCAGTTTATAATCTATGTGCTCTGCCTTGATTTACTCAGCCATGCCTAAAGCACTTTTTTTATATCTTGGGTGAGCAGGCAATGTTGATGGGGGCATGAAATAGCTCCTTTTTCAGAGTTCTGCCCACATGGCTAATATTATGAGACACTCTTTTTTAAAATCCCTTGGATCTGTGCTGGGTGTCCTGCACAGACTCAGGTCTGGCATTATTATTACTTTTTTTATGAATCTCAGGGAAACCATTCTGCTGCTGAGCTAGCCTCACTCA
>NW_011474481.1:0-463 GCF_000754665.1 Bison bison bison
GCCGTAGTGTTCCATTGCATATATGCCACACTGAAGCTCTATTTTAAAAGTTTCTTTGTTTTTCATCCCAATAACTTGGCAGGTTTAAAGTTGTGTTATATGGTGCTTCAATTCCCAAATATTCATGTTTTAAAAAACTTCTTAGGTTAATTAGGAATTTCTCTAGAGGTAGTTAGAAAGCAGATCAGAGGGCATGGAAAGTGGTTGTTGAAATGGTGACAAAATGCTGGAAGTAGAATGGTGCTAGAATTTATTTATGTATGGATATGTATGTCTGTATATGTGTAACATATGTGTGTGTATACAATTTATTATCAAAAATTAGGAAATTCAAATAACTGAATTTAAAAAATACGCTCACGCTACTTTTAAGTCAAACTGCCCATATAAGTTGGAGAAGGCAATGGCACCCCACTCCAGTACTCTTGCCTGGAAAATCCCCTGGACGGAGGAGCCTGGTAGG
>NW_011474481.1:956-1528 GCF_000754665.1 Bison bison bison
GCAGCCCACCAGGCTCCCCCGTCCCTGGGATTCTCCAGGCAAGAACACTGGAGTGGGTTGCCATTTCCTTCTCCAGTGCATGAAAGTGAAAAGCGAAAGTGAAGTCGCTCAGTTGTGTGCGACTCTAGCAGCAGCAGCAGCCCATATAAGTAAAATCCTAAGATCAGATTTTACGTGGTAAATTACATGCTGGAGTCTGAAAGGTGCTGTTCAACATTTGAGAACTACATTAACCATGTATTCTGGTAACTGAGGTAAGCATCACTGTCAGTCTTATTTTAATGTAACTGAAGACAAACCATTATCGTCAAGCTATGGGAGCACTTCAGAGTATGTATATAAACCTAATGGAATGACCATTTTCTTAGATCACCCAGATCAATCCAACAACCTGTCAATTAAATGGAGCAGCTACACCGAGGGATCCATTCTTTAAATGGTTTCATCTTCTTGTTGGTAAATATCATCAATATGTAAAACAGAGATAGTGAGGCAAAGTGAAAAAAGCACCAGATTAAATCAGGAGACCTTGATTCTAACTCTGAATCTGCCACGAACACTAATAATTAAAC
>NW_011474481.1:2314-3156 GCF_000754665.1 Bison bison bison
TTAATGCCCTTCTACACACATTGTGTCATTTACTATTAACACCTAGGGAAGCCAATTTCTTATCATCATGTCATTCTTCCTAAAACATTTTGGCAATTTGGTAATAAAATATTATATAATATATATAAAATGGAAGTTTATATACTTTGGCCAATATCTCCTCATTTTTTCCCATTCCTCTAGCCCCTGATAACCAACAATCTACTCTTTGTTTCTATAATTTTGACTTTTTAAGATTCTATATATTTGTGGAACACCTTTCAGGTATAAGATGAATAAGTTTTGGGAATCTAATGTGAGTGAAAAAGTGAAAGTCGCTCAGTCGTGTCTGACTCTTGACGACCCAATGGACTATACAGTCTATGGAATTCTCCAGTCCAGAATATTGGAGTGGGTAGCCTTTCCCTACTCCAGAGGGTCTTCCCAACCCAGGGATCGAACCCAGGGCTCCTGCATTGCAGGCGGATTCTTTACCAGTTGAGCCACCAGGGCAGTCCGTTTAATGTATAGCATGGTAACTATAGATATCATTCTGTGTTATACACTTGAAAGTCACTAAGTCAGTCAATCAGTTCAGTTGCTCAGTTGTGTCCAACTCTTTGTGACCCCATGTAGTTGGCATGCCAGGCTTCCCGGTCCATCACCAACTCCTGAAGCTTGCTCAAACTCATGTCCGTTGAGTCAGTGATACCATCCAACCATCTCATCCCCTGTATCCCCTTCTCCTCCTGCCTTCAATCTTTCCCAGCATCAGGGTCTTTTCCAATGAGTCAGTTCTTCACATCAGGTGGCCAAAATATTGGAGTTTCAGCTTCAGCATCAGTCCTTCCAATGAATATTCA
>NW_011474481.1:3571-5287 GCF_000754665.1 Bison bison bison
ATCTGTCTGCTATAAGAGCTTCAGTTCTATGCTTTGTGAACTGTTTCTCCTGCAAGGGCTTTTTAAAAGTATCCCATGTGGTATGTTAGGGGCTATATAAATGCAAATTCATTTCATTTGGAAATGAAACGAACCACACTAAATGGATGTAGGTACAACCCCGGAATTAAAAGGGCCAAAGCAGTACTCCAGATCCAAAGGCATCTTTTTTAGAAGTCTGAGCAGTTAAAAGAAATATGAGAGTTTGGATGGCAACAGAAATGGGATGAATTCTTGGTTCCATTCCATTGCTTTATCACTCATCAGCTATAAGGCCAAACTCACTGTGTTGGCTTTCTCTGGTGATTTCTGATTCTGCACAACCACAGGGCTCAAATGAGCTGCTTTTTGACCTAATTCTAATAATTAACTCTAATAATGAGAGACAAATTGCTGCACCATTGTTGGATAGAGCTTTTCTATTGCTTAGCAGACAATGAACAACTTAGGAGCAATGTTTCCTAGATAGAAAAGAGAGAGAGATCAAGCAAGCTGTATGCCTATGGTGCTACAGGGCACATGAACAAATGTTATATATCCTTTCTCTGTGGCAGAAATTCCTAATTGGCATGGCAGAAAAATCTTGTTGCTTTATGAAAAATAATAACTGCAGGTTGGCTTTGTTTAGCAAACATATCTTAGTGTCCTAAATGTTAGAATACACAAAAGATATATGAAGTTCTGGCCAGATAGCTGAAAAGACTACCCTCCAACTACAAATTCAGAAATGAGGACTAAATTAAAATGAAAAAAAAAAATTAAGTACTCAGTTGAGTTCAGAAGGAAAAACAATATTAATCATCAGTTGCCAAAAACAAATAAGGAATGTAAATTCACGTGGTATTTTATGAGTGGGTAATCAGAGGGGTTTGAAGGAAATGGATCAGATATACGCCCTAGTGGAATGGAGTTAGAAGTGGATTAAAGATGGTCACAGATTCTTTACCACTCTTTTTATCAAGAAGAAAAAATTCCAATTGTACCTACACTGGCCTATTAATTGCTTTGACCAATAAAATGATACAAAACAATGCTATGTAATATTCAAAACCATGACTGAGGAGATCTACAGCTTCTACCTTCTCCTCTTGGAATCCAGGTACTTTGCATTGTGAGCTTTCTGTTTTGTGCTTTGTGAGCCAACCCGAATGTTTTCATCTTCAGGAAATCCCTCAGATGACTGGAGCTCACCTGATAACCTCATGGAGTAGAAAACTTGCCCAGCTGAGCTCAACTTATAGACTCTTCCAAAATTTAAGGTGGCCTTAATACTTATCAGAGTGGCGAAAATCCTGAAGATGACCTCACAGTAAAATTTCATAAACCACATGAAGAAATGATTCACTCTGAGGAACAGTCAAAAAACACAAAGCACCGAAGGATTTGCAAGTAGAACTTGAGATAAAGACTCAAACTGAAGAGCCTATTTTTAAAAAGCATATTTAAAAATAATTTAGAGGGAGAAAGAGGAATAAAAACTAAGCTCAGAAGAATAAGATTAAAAAAAAAAAAAAGCTCACACCCTTGAACAAGAATGAAATGGAGTGTTAAGAAATAAGTAGCTATCACTGAATTTTAAAAAAATCATTGAAGGTTTTAAACAGTCGATTTGGCCCAAATGAAGAAGGAATTAGTGAATTGAAAGACAGATTAGAAAAAAATCTATTAAAAAACTTA
>NW_011474481.1:5884-6357 GCF_000754665.1 Bison bison bison
GCTAGCTGCAACTAGAGAAAGTCTACATGCAGCAACAAAGATACACCACAGTCAAACTAGCAAACTAAATCCTTTTAAAAAAGGGGTATGTGTGGCCATTGCAGTCTTCAGCACACTCATTAAAAAATGTATTTTTAAAAAAGAGCTAAAAATCTTGAAAAGATCAAGGCACATGTATAACAAGAAAAGTTCCAACATATGTCTAATAGAGTTCCAGACAGAATGAGAGAGGTAATGGTAGAGGAGGAATAATCGAAGGGATAGGCTCAGATGGTAAAGAATCTGCCTACAATACAGTAGACCCGGGTTCGATCCCTGGGTCAGGAAGATCCTCTGGAGAAGGAAGTAGCAACCCCCTCCAGTACTCTTGCCTGGAAAATCCCATGGATGGAGGAGCATGGTAGACTACAGTCCATGGGATCACAGAGAGTCGGACACGACTGAGCAACTTCACTCACTCACTCACTCACTCA
>NW_011474481.1:6457-7119 GCF_000754665.1 Bison bison bison
AAAAAATGAGACCTTGAAAAGCTATATGACCCAGCACTATCTTTCTCTTCCTTCCCCCGTAGTGTCTAAGTCCCTGGCCTCCCATGCTTGGTTCTACCTGTTTCTCCACCTCATTGACACTGCTCTTCAGCCAAGGTCACCAATGGCTTCTCCGTGCTCAAATCTAGTGAGCTATAGTTTGCCAACTGTTCTCTGTTGATGATATGTCAGGCCCTCAACCTTGTTCAGTGCCACAAATGATGTTACTTAATATAGAAATGAAGGGTTTGAATGGGAAAAAAAACTTGCTGAGGGGAGGAGGGTGTGATATGAGCATCACTAAACAATATTGCAGTTCCTTTTTGGAGAAGCTTAAAAGCCAACTTTTATGCTTATGGATAGGTGAACAAATTCTTGATCTACCTCCTTTCCAGAGTAATAAAGGTTTTTAGCCAGCTTGCTTAAATCAAGATTTTATATTTTAAGGAAAGTGACATTTCCTATCTATGATGAGAAGCATGACACTGTAAACATAACTAGCATTTAGGCTATAAGGACTATTTTACTTCTGCATCATTTTGAATTTATCAAAACTGTCAGTGAAGACTCTAGTAAGGGTAAGCAAGAGAAGTGGTGGATTGGATCCAAATTTGTTTTTTTCCATTTTATAAGATAAGGATGAA
>NW_011474481.1:7366-8817 GCF_000754665.1 Bison bison bison
ATGAAAGTATGAGAAAGTGAGTCTCAGGGGATAATTGAAGCATAAAAATGACAGCTTTCCAACCCTCAAAAGAAATAGGATTATCCTTGGTAATCGACCTCAGCCCTCATAGTAGAACTCTCGGGAAAACTGAAGTCTGCTAAAAAGTTATTACATTTTGTAACAGCCAAAAGCTTGTAAGCAGAGCTTGAGTTGCTCTTGTACTAGATAGAACAATGGGTGGTTTGCAGCTTTTCTAGATGTCTCTCTCAATGTGCTATCTCAATGGGTTACAAGATTTGATGGTAAGAATGGGACCAGGTTCTAGAGAACTCGGATATACAAAGAGATGAGCTGAAATTTCCTGTGGTGTGAACTATGGGGTCACGAGTGGATGCAGGTGGTGGTGGAGCAAAAGTCAAAGTTATGCACAGCAAAAGATACAGGAAGTCAATCAGGGGTTGTTGCAGAAAACATCTAATACTTGTAGCATACTTTAGAATCTACCAAATGACTTTTACGTGCTACTACAATTGATCATCACATAGCAAATCACAGATTGAAGGTTATTAACCAGGTAACTAAAAGTATAACAAGAGTACTTTAGGGTATTATGGAGGTAGCAACTGCAGGCAACAATAGGGTAATGTGAAGATACCTGTTTGAAAGATGGGGAAACTAAGAGCCAGAGAGCTTTCCCAAGAACAGATATAATTGAAAGATAGAGCAAGTAAAACTGTGTTCTGATATGAAGAACGAAGTACTTTGTCTTAAATGTCAAGTCAATGTCCTAAATGTCCTAAGTCAGTAAGTATAAGCAAGTTTCTCTTCTTCAACTATGAGCAGAGGAAGTAGGTTTGACTATGTAAAGAGACTAGCAGCAGGGAAGATGCATGCCTTACTACCAAGGGTATGGATCTGGCTGCAGCTGAAAGACTTCCATTAATCCAGAGATGCCCATGACCACTGATAAGGAACTGAGCTGATACCAGACACCTGACCCATCTGACTGTTACTATACAGGTTCAGAGCCACAATAATTCTTCCCTGTATCCTCTCTTCGGGATCCACATGGGCTTCTGTGGTCCATTCACATCCTTCATTATTAGTGCCACATCTGCATGTGTTTAGCTCCATCCCTCTTCCAAGGTCATAGGGTGACTATGAGGTGAAGCTAAGATTTGAACTCAGGTCTCATGGTTCCAAACGGTTTGCTCTTTCCTCTACATGAAACAGTTGATCAAACCTTGGGAAAAGGCAGATGCACAATGACCTGTGTTTGGGAGTTTAGGAGGAGAAGGCTCACAGGGTAGGGGCAATAGACTGGGATAAAGAAGAGAGGAAAGTGCCTGGATTATAAAAATAATACCTGAACCTGTGGAGGGTTATTTGTATTCTGGGCATCGTGCTAACCACTTTATATGCATTTTATCATTTAATTCTTCCAATAACCTTGTAGGGCACATTCTGTT
>NW_011474481.1:9143-9471 GCF_000754665.1 Bison bison bison
TTACATTGATTGATTTGCGGATATTGAAGAATCCTTGCATCCTTGGGATAAAGCCCACTTGGTCATGATGTATGATCTTTTTAATATGTTGTTGAATTCTGTGTGTTAGAATTTTGTTAAGGATTTCTGCATCTATGTTCATCAGTCATATTGGCCTGTAGTTTTCTTTTTTTGTGGCATTTTTGTCAGGTTTTGGTATTAGAGTGATGGTGGCCTCATAGAATGAGTTTGGAAGTTTACCTTCCTCTTCAAATTTCTGGAAGAGTTTGAGTAGGATAGGTGTTAGTTCTTCTCTAAATTTTTGGTGGAATTCAGTTGTGAAGCCGTC
>NW_011474481.1:10826-10932 GCF_000754665.1 Bison bison bison
GACATACTAAAAGTGATGAAAGAAAATAACCTACAGCCCAGATTACTGTACCCAGCAAGGATCTCATTCAAATATGAAGGAGAAATCAAAAGCTTTACAGACAAGC
>NW_011474481.1:11032-12911 GCF_000754665.1 Bison bison bison
GCTACTTTTGATTCAGAGTTACCACCAAAGTCTCCTCCTCCAACAGAATCTGATCATGGAAACCAGTTCACCCACCTTCCTGCTGAGTCTCTGCTTTGAGTTCATTTTAAAGGCTAATGAAATGTCAATCATAACATCATATCAGTGTCCAATTGGAATTTGTACTTGAGACAAGAAAATGTGGAGCTAAAAATCTTCTCCCTTACAGGTTATATACCTGGGGAATGTTGGGGAGTATAATTTCCAAAAGAAAGAGGTTTTAGCTGAAAGATTTATTAAGCTGGATCTTTCATGGTCCAATGGAAACTTTATCTGTTGCTTGGCAACTGGTTTTTGAGATGGTGCAACCTGATCCAGCTGACAGAAGGAAAAAAAAAAAAAGCCAAAGCAACTTGTTTATCACATAAACTCATTCTTCTCTAATAACTGAATCTAGATTCTGGATCATTTGTCCTCCAGTAACTTCTGTGTCTTTCTTCCAAAATTACTAGTACCCAAGTAATTATACCTATGGTTTGTAGCAAAATGATAGCATAATATCTAGGATGTTATTTGTGTGAATAAATGTTGTGAACTTTTTCAGAGCGCTGGGTAAGTGTGGCATCTCCTCAAGGAATATAAATCTTAAATCATCTACCCTGAGAAACAGGAAGTTCACAGATGATGGGGGGACATCTGGATTCTTAGTGACCAGACTTTAATCTATGTCTACCTTGAAGCAGATAAAATTTCAGCTCCTAGAAAGGAGCTGCTACATTTGAAAACAGGAAGGACCAAATTTCTCTTCCCTCCTCACCATGTATCTGTCATACATGCCCTTTGACTATACTTAGGGGAAGTCCAGGTATTCCACCTAGGCTGGGCCACATGCAAAGGTTTTATTTATTATACAAAGAGCTCCAGTGGTAGTAGATCTGAGGCATGGCAAGGGAGGTCTGAGGCATTACCCTTCTAAGAATATCTTTGGCTTTCACATTCTCTTCTACCCAGGATTTAAGAGCTCCTAAGTGGTAGAGCCAAGATTTGAACCTGGGTTCATGAACTCAGGACCACACTGTCTCCACTGTACAATGACCAAACCTCATCTTCCTCAGCTGTCAAGGAAACTATTGTCATTTCTTTCTTTCTTTCTTTTGCTTAGAACAACAGACATTTATTTTATCACACTTCTAGAGGCTAGAAGCCTGAATCAAGATGTAAGTACAGTCATCCTTTCTCTGAAAACTATAGGGAAGAATACTTTGTCTCTTCCCAGCTTCTGGTGGTTTGCGTGCCATCTGAGGACATTACTGTCATTTTGATGAACAGTTTTATACCCTGGGATCACCTCTGCTGTCATGTGGGACATCATGGTAAAAAAACCAAGTGCTGGCTCTATACAACTGTCCAAATAGGGTTGCTATGAAGCTCATGCTTAGACTCAATCTATTAAGGCAGTTGGTGGCATGCCACCAACCTTTGGCTTTAGAGCTAAAGAAAGAGGAACATTCAGTGACCACTTATACTCACTATCATTACAATGCTCTGTGTATATTTACTTCCATGAGTGCACGTTTGTGATTGTGAAATTAACAAACATGATTATGATTTTTTATGATGAGCCACAACCATCATCAAAATTATGCAGTTATTTTGAGGGGGGTGAGGAGTCACCTTAACAACAACAACAACAAAATATGTATTTATATATAATGTATTAGATTGGCTTGAAGTTGGTTAATCCATCCATTTAAATGGTCTCTTTCCCTGGTGGCTCAGAAGGTAAAGAATCTGTCTGCAATGCGGGAGACCTGGGTTCGATTCCTGTGTTGGGAAAAACTCCTGGAGAAGGGAATGGCAACCTACTCCAGTGTTCTTGCCTGGAAAATCCCATGGACAT
>NW_011474481.1:13011-13993 GCF_000754665.1 Bison bison bison
TGAAGGGAACATAGACTAGTTCCAGACAATAAATACAGAACAAAATTAGAAAATGATTATTTTGGCAACCATTAAAGAAATAATGAATGCAGCCAACGACCCTCAATAAATACCAAACCATTGGGTGCAAAGTTGATAGCTTCATAATGGATGGATTGGACTGAGAGCCCCAAAACCCAATGATTATTCTCATATCATTAAAAATGGAACAATCAGACAATGATTCCCTTATCTTGAGATACAAGATGATGTTCACAGAACTTTGAATTATTTCCACTGAAAACAGCTGAACCTGAAATGAATTGAGCTGCAAGGTCTATCTACCAGTTTATGGAAAATATTGGGGAAGAGAGGAACTACTTGAATGATACAGTGAGAAAGTAATCACAAAAATCGCAACCATGCTGAACTCTTTAAGACAAATCATTAAGTTTGTCCAACAAATTTGTATCATGAGAACTAAAAATAAAAAAGGAGAAAGCTCAGGAGTAGAATTAATAGGCTTAAGAGCCGTGATCAAATGTAATGAGAAAATCTTGTGAATTTTGATTCAAACAAATTAACTCAAAAATATCATCTTGAGACAAATAGAGAAATTTGTATATAAACTGTAGTTATTCCCTTTTCCAGGGGTTGCTGGCAGATTCCTTACTGTCTGAGCCACCAGGGAAGCCCGTATATAGACTAATTGTGAAATATTCAGTTCAGTTCAGTCGCTCAGTTGTGTCCAACTCTTTGCAACACCATGGATTGCAGTATGCCAGGCTTCCCTGTCCATCACCAACTCCTGGAGCTTGCTCAAACTCATGTCCATTGAGTCGGTGATGCCATCCAACCACCTGATCCCCTGTCACCCCCTTCTCCTCCAACCTTCAATCTTTCCCAGCATCAAGGTCTTTTCCAATGAGTCAGTTCTCCACATCAGGTGGCCAAAGTATTGGAGCTTCAGCTTCAGCATCAGTCCTTCCAATGAATATTCAGG
>NW_011474481.1:14093-14618 GCF_000754665.1 Bison bison bison
CCTACTCCAGTGTTCTTGCCTGGAAAATCCCATGGACAGAGGAGCCTGGTGGGCTACAGTCCATGGGGTCACAAAGAGTTGGATACGACTGAGCAACTAACACTTTCACTTTCATACAAAAATTCAAAATGATACATGCATGTGGCTAATTATTGCAGTATTATTTTAGAAGCAAAAGGCTAGAAACAATGCCAGCACCCACTATCAGAAGACCAAACAAATACACCAGGGTAAGTCCACTCAATGGAACATTACGCTCCTGCATAAGGAATGAGGACACACTCTACACACTGGAACAGAATGACCTCCAGGCTAAAGTCTTAAGTGAAAAAAACAAGATGCAGAAGAGGATGCTAGGGTTCTAACTTTTATGTAATAAAGGTGGGGACACAAATCTGTAGATTCATATCCACTTACATTTTAAAAAGAAGAATAAATTAAGTTTTTAAAATGGTTACCAACAGGGGGAGGCAGGATGGAGACGAGAGAGATAAAGGAGGAATTCTGTGAATGTACCTTGTTGTT
>NW_011474481.1:16378-16726 GCF_000754665.1 Bison bison bison
GCTGTCTCACATATAGGGTCATCTTTACCATCTTTCTAAATTCCATATATATGCATTAATATACTGTATTGGTGTTTTTCTTTCTGACTTACTTCACTCTGTATAATAGGCTCCAGTTTCATCTACCTCATTAGAATGATTCAAATGCATTATTTTTAATAGCTGAGTAATATTCCATTGTGTATATGTACCACAGCTTTCTTATCCATTTGTCTGCTGAATGGATCTAGGTTGCTTCCATGTCCAAGCTATTGTAAACAGTGCTGTGATGAACATTGGGGTACACATGTCTCTTTCAATTCTGGTTTTCTCAGTGTGTATGCCCAGCAGTGGGATTGCTGGGTCATA
>NW_011474481.1:17611-19669 GCF_000754665.1 Bison bison bison
GGGATTGTGGGCAGGAGGAGAAGGGGACGACAGAGGATGAGATGGCTGGATGGCATCACCGACTGGATGGAAGTGAGACTGGGTGAACTCTGGGAGTTGGTGATGGACAGGGAGGCCTGGCATGCTGCGTGTGATTCATGGGGTCGCAAAGTCGGACACGACTGAGCAACTGAACTGAACTGAACTGAAACACTTTCTATGTTGGCAAAGGCACTGTGATATCATAATGACATAAAGGTTCATGTTTACATTTATGTCTAATACAAGGAAAGTGTATCTGATGCGTCAGCTAGTTTGAAATTTTCATGGCTTTATTTACTGTGATGAAAATCCTAGGCTAGTTTTTCCTTTATTTTGCAACTGAAAATGGCTAGATTGACAGCTTTTGATTTTATTTTCCTCAAACAGAAGATAAGAGGCAAGATATAAATGAAGACTCCCTTTTAATGTTCTACAATTCTTGACCTTCTATTTCAGTAAGTGAAACCTGGTTTGCCTCTCAGCTTAATGTTTCATTAAAGGTCAGATTGCAGCTTGTAGTAAATAAATTCTAGAAAGGTGTGGGTAACAGGACTTGCATTTGAAGGCCAATCTAGCTGTTAAAAATAATTATCAAACAAAGCAAAATATTTCTTTGGTGTTGGCATTATCCCATTATTTATATATTTTGCTTTTAAGTAAACATTTTGCTTTATGTTTATATATCCTATTTACGGTATTTACTTACTCATCTAACCTTCTCCATCTCTCTCCTTACACTATCTTTTCTCAATTAATTCTTCACTACCTTAAGGATCAGTTGTAATGTTAGTTCTTCTACAACCTTCTTGATTAGTAACAATGATGCTGTTCACTTAGCACTCACTAATAGGGAAGCATATATTACAATGGCTTCACACATAAAAATTCATCTAGTCATCATTACAACCTTATGAAATCAGTGCTACTTTGTATTTTCTTGCAAGCTGAGGCCCCAAGAATTTGTCACTGGCCCAAATGATAAGATGTAGAAGACATAAAGTCAGGCGATACTGAGGCATGGCCAGTAGGGTAAACAATGTCCCTGTTTGCCTGGGATTGAGGACTTTTCAGGAAGCTGAACACTTAGTTCTAAAATTGGGAAGTCTTGGGCAAACAAGGATACTTGGTTCCCCTAGAGGAGACACCTCCTTGCAGTGAAGCCAACCTATTTGTCACCACCATAGGGTATTTCTTCCCACCTGGAACTGCACAAAGGGAAAAGAGTTAAAGTCAGAGGTTAGCTTTTGCTGGGTTCCTAGAAACTCCAGAGAGTGTTAGCTCGCAGTTCTTGCTTGATACAAAGTGTATTTGACAAATGGTGAGTCAATTGTAGTCTTGTAGGTGAAATCTTATTTTAAATGTAGCCAATTTTTTTTTAAAAAAGAGAGACATCTCTATGTGAACCCACACTTACATAAATGCTAAGTTCACTACAAGTACTATACATTGACCTACCTACATTTCCCTCTCTTATGAGAAGGTATCAACAAGGTAGAGAGTGAGATGTGTAGAAGGGAAAGAATTACTAAATTCAGTGTGAAATGAACTCATCCTTGCCTACAAATGACAATGGTCATTCATGAGCAAAACACTGTCATCAACTTCCTTAGTCATGAGCCTTCCTCTAAGAGATATCTTCTAGTTCATAAGAATAGGCTATTGTTTTCTTCGCATTTTATATTGTTACAACAATTCTACAACCTATTTCAAAATTTAATGATATGATAATTCAGTTTTTCATTAGACCTCACAATATGGTCTAATTACTCATGGCCAAGGATCTACCCCTTTATTATTAAAACCAATTTGCCAGTGTAATTAAACCATGGGAGAACTGTGTATCTGACATCATTTAACATACCTTTCTGAAAGGATGCCATTAATTGTCCATATTCTTTTTTCCATCTGAGTTCTACTTAGTACATGAATGTCCCCAGGGTGACCCTTGGGGACTGCTTTTCTGAAATATTAGAAAGCTTTAAAATCTTTAATATGTTATAAACTGTTTTATGATTTGATCATATAGGATGACACATG
>NW_011474481.1:22476-22937 GCF_000754665.1 Bison bison bison
TTCATTTAGTATGATAATCTCTGGGTCCATCCATGTTGCTGAGAATGGCATTATTTCATTGTTTTCATGGCTGAGTAGTATTCCTGTGTGTGTGTGTGTGTGTGTACATCACATCTTCTTTATCCATTCATCTGTCAATGGACACATTTGCTTCATAGATGCAATTCTTATTCTGTTTATGACTAAGTGATGAAGTAGAACAATGATCAACGTAGCCACTTTGGTTATTATGACATTTAAATCATGTTTGTAATATAATTCAATTGGCTGTAGAGTTACTAGTTAAAAATGGATGAAAAGCATCACTTTGAAAGTTTGTATTCAAAAGTTTGCAGTTTTGGATTACATTTCCTCATACTTTGCCTTTTTTGAAACTATAAATGTTATATTTCCCCTTTTTTATATGAACATTTTAGTCTAGAATAAAATATAATGGATAATCAAGATTTCAACAAAACCTT
>NW_011474481.1:23037-23578 GCF_000754665.1 Bison bison bison
AAAAATCAACAAATGCCTCAAGTGGGTGAACTATAACAGTGGGGGTTACCACCATTGGTACTAGAAGCTGGGTTTACCAAAAGGCTGAGAATTCTTTGACTTGGAGGGTACCGTGGGACCCTGATTCATAGAAATTCATTGGATGTCCCTAGAAGGAGTATAATTGTTAGTAGTGAAGTCATGGCTTACCAAGACAGGTAGTCTTAAAGGAACTGAGTTCCTCTAGCAGAGGGAGCTAGATTGAAAATTTGAAACAGAGGGGATTCTGGGCTTTACTGCTAACTTGAATATTTTCCTGAAGTCAGTGCTGTTATTAATATTTCTTTCATGTATACCAGCATTGGGCCTCCCTGGTGGCTCAGACAGTAATGAATCCTCCTGCAATGCAGAAGACCCCAGTTTGATCCCCTGGAGAAGGTAATGGCAACCCACTCCATTAGACTTGCCAGGAAAATCCCAGGGACAGAGGAGCCTGGTGGGCTACAGTCCATGGGGTTGCAAAGAGTCAGACACTATTTGGCAACTAAACCACCACCACCAG
>NW_011474482.1:0-645 GCF_000754665.1 Bison bison bison
GATGGACTATTTCCTTTTCCATGTTGGGAAAATTTTCAACTATAACCTCTTCAGAAATTTTCTCATATCCTTTCTTTTTCTAGTCTCTTCTTGGACCCCTATAATATAATGTTGGTGCATTTAATATTATCCCAGAGTTCTCTGAGACTAACCTCAGTTCTTTTCATTCTTTATACTTTATTCTGCTCTTCAGCAGTTTTTTCTACCATTTTATCTTCCAGTTCATTGATCCATTCTTCTGCTTCAGATATTCTGCCATTGATTCCTTCTACAGTATTTTTAATTTCAGTAATCCTTTTGTCTCTGTATGTTTATTAATTCTTCTGGATCTTTGTTAATTGATACTTGCATTTTCTCCATTCTGTCGGCAAGGTTTTTAATCATCTTTACTATCATTTTCTGAATTCTTTTTCAGGTAGTTTGCCTATTTCCTCTTCAATTATTTGGAATTCTTTGTTTCCTGATTGGTCATCATTTGTGCAATATTCCTCTGCCTTTTAATTTTTTTTTTTAACTTATTGTGTTTGAGGTCTCCTTTTCCCAGGCTTCAAGGTTGAATTCTTTCTTCCTTTTGGCTTCTGCCCTCTGAAGTTTGGTCCAGTGGTTTGTCTAAGCTTCCTACAGGTGAGATTTGCATTGAGTTTT
>NW_011474483.1:0-677 GCF_000754665.1 Bison bison bison
GCACAAGTTTTTTTTTTTTTTTTTAACTTATGAGAGGCATACAGAGACCTAAACATTGGCCTACCAGCTGTTTTAGCAAGATGCTAGGGACATAGGAACCATGATATATTTGCTAATGGGAGGGAGAATGGTTTAACTGCTGCGAAGCACAATTAGGGAAAATTTATCAGTATTTTGAGTTTATTTTGCCCTTTGCTAGAGGATTCTTAGGCTGCAGGTAGAAATAAAATGCACAGATGTGAAATTATGTAGATCAAAAGTTACTCTTTGCAGCATCTTTTAAAGAAACTTTACTTTGAAATATATAATTAGATTCACAGAAAGTTAAATAAACACAGATAGTAGAGACAGAGATTCCCTTGTCCATCACTCTTTGATTCTCCGATAGTTACATCTCAGTAGGAGAAACCTATATGCAGGTCAGGAAGCAACAGTTAGAACTGGACATGGAACAACAGACTGGTTCCAAATAGGAAAAGGAGTACGTCAAGGCTGTATATTGTCACCCTGCTTATTTAACTTATATGTAGAGTACATCATGAGAAACACTGGACTGGAAGAAGCACAAGCTGGAATCAAGATTGCCGGGAGAAATATCAATAACCTCAGATATGCAGATGATGCCACCCTTATGGCAGAAAGTGAAGAGGAACTAAAAAGCCTCTTGATGAAAGGGA
>NW_011474484.1:0-541 GCF_000754665.1 Bison bison bison
CAACCCTGTTTTTACTTATAATTGGGAAAGTCCAGTCTGGCTTTAGAAGCAGTAGTACCAATATTCTGCAAATACACAAAATGGCTTATGAAAGGCTCCCCTCTGCAGAGCGAGAAGTCAGGCACATGTGACAGAGTAGACAACTGTTTAAGAGGTTCGAGTGTAATTCATCACGTTTGCTAGGCAGTTCAAATGTCAATGGCTGTGATTAAAAAGGGATGGGAGTGCTAATTTGAGGAGTGGTTACTTATGTATGCATTTGATTCAACAAATAATTTGACAGAAGGACTGCCATGTTCCACTGCCTCAGAAATCACTAAAGGCACTCTAGCACTTTGGCAAGAAAGCAGCCAGGACAAGGGGCTGGGATGAAGCAAGCCAGTTCCTGCACTTGGATCAGAAGTCACTCAGATTCAGCCCTGGGTGCCGACTATCAATAAAGCATTATCAATTCATTGCCAAGAGGTTGGCCTCTTTTAAGACCCAGGCCATGAAGGAAAGATGAATTTACATCCATCATGGAATACAGGCAACTTTGTCG
>NW_011474485.1:0-712 GCF_000754665.1 Bison bison bison
CAGAGAGTCCCAAACAGAATAAACCCAAGGAGACACACCCCAAGACACATATTAATCAAATTAACAAAGATCAAACACAAAGACCAAATATCAAAAGCAGCAAGGGAAAAGTAACAACACACAAGGGGATTCCCATAAGGATTACAGCTGATCTTTCAATAGAAACTCTTCAGCCCAGAAGGGAATGGCAGGACATACTTAAAGTGATGAAAGAGAAAAACCTACAATGCAGATTACTATACCCAACAAGGATCTCATTCAAATATGAAGGAGAAATCAAAAGCTTTACAGACAAGCAAAAGCTGAGAGAATTCAGCACCACCAAACCAGCTCTTCAACAAATGCTAAAGGATCTTCTCTAGACAGGAAACAGAAAATGTTTATAATCTCGAACCCAAAACAACAAAGTAAATGGCAACGGGATCGTACTTATCAATAATTACCTTAAATGTCAATGGGTTGAATGCCTCAATCAAAAGACAAAGACTGGCTGAATGGATAGAAAAACAAGACCCCTATATATGCTGTCTACAAGACACCCACCTCAAAACAAGGGACACACACAGACCCAAAAACTGAAGGGCTGGAAAAAGATATTTCATGCAAATGGAGACCAAAAGAAAACAGGAGTAGCAATACTCATATCAGATAAAATAGACCTTGAAATAAAGGCCGTGAAAAGAGACAAAGAAGGAAGGACACTACATAATGA
>NW_011474486.1:0-689 GCF_000754665.1 Bison bison bison
CTTGAAACAGTCGAGAGCCTCTTGCATGTACTCTGAAAATAGCCCAAATATCTGAAAGAAGTTCCTACATGGATATATGCCACTATATATTAATCACATCTTTTCTTACCTTCTTATGCAATTATGATGTTCACATTGGGAACATAGGAGAAAAAAACAGACTGAGTGGATTTAGCACAAAGTACAAAAGAGCATCCACTCTCAAAGATTGTAATGCAATCTTTGTCCTTTCCAGATATGTTTCAGCAGTGGATATATAGTTTATTTCTCCTAAAGAGTATGGAAGTGAGTTGCTTGAAGATATTATAAAATGCCCATCATCTTTTTTTCTCAGAGCATCCACTCTCAAAGATTGTAATGCAATCTTTGTCCTTTCCAGATATGTTTCAGCAGTGGATATATAGTTTATTTCTCCT
Source organism: Bison bison bison (assembly GCF_000754665.1). Lineage (NCBI taxonomy): Eukaryota > Metazoa > Chordata > Mammalia > Artiodactyla > Bovidae > Bison > Bison bison. The sequence goes on from NW_011474486.1 coordinate 417, forward strand.
AAAGAGTATGGAAGTGAGTTGCTTGAAGATATTATAAAATGCCCATCATCTTTTTTTCTCAGAGCATCCACTCTCAAAGATTGTAATGCAATCTTTGTCCTTTCCAGATATGTTTCAGCAGTGGATATATAGTTTATTTCTCCTAAAGAGTATGGAAGTGAGTTGCTTGAAGATATTATAAAATGCCCATCATCTTTTTTTCTCAGAGCATCCACTCTCAAAGATTGTAATGCAATCTTTGTCCTTTCCAGATATGTTTCAGCAGTGGATATA
>NW_011474487.1:0-530 GCF_000754665.1 Bison bison bison
TCCTATACAGCAGAAGCTTACACATTACAAATAAACTATACTCCAATGAAAATTTTTAAAATATAGTTATTATGAAATATTGGCTATATTCCCTGTGCTAGGCAGTATATCCTTGTAGGTTATTTCATACATAGCACTTTGTACCTCTTGATCCCCTACCCCAATCTTGACCCTCTTCCCTTTCCCTCTCCTTTCTGATAACTACTAGTTTGTTCTCTCTATCTGTGCATCTGTTTCTTTTTTTGTTATATTAACTAGTTTTTTTTTTATTTTTGTATTTTAGATTCCACATGTAAGTGATTTCATGCAATATTGTCTTTCTCTGTCTGACTTATTTCACTAGGCACAATGTCCTTCAACTCCATCCATGTTGTTGCACATGGAAAAATTTTACATCTTCATCCATTAATCTGTTGATGGATACTTAGATTATTTCCATCTTTTGGGTATTGTAAATAATTTTGTTATGAACATTGGCATGCATATGTTTTTTTTTTTTTTTTTTCAAATTAGTTTTTAGTTTTCTTTGG
>NW_011474488.1:0-333 GCF_000754665.1 Bison bison bison
GACTTTCAACAGACTTTTCCAGCACCATAGTTCGAAGGCATCAGTTCTTTGGTGCTAAGCCTTTTTATTGTCCAACTCTCACATCTATGCATGACTACTGGAAAAACCATAGCTTTGACTATACAAACCATTGTAGGCGAAGTAATGTCTCTGCTTTTTAATATGTTGTCTAGGTTTGTCATAGCTTTTCTTCCAAGGAGCAAGTGTCTTTTATTTTCATGGCTGCAGTCACTGTCCATAGTGATTTTGGAGCCCCCCAAAATAAAGTATTTTACTGTTTCCATTGTTTTCCCATCTATTTGCCATGAAGTGATGGGACCATATGCCATGATC
>NW_011474488.1:4635-5227 GCF_000754665.1 Bison bison bison
TTGTTTGTCAGTTGCTTCATTTGCTATTATTTTCTCCCATTCTGAAGGCTGCCTTTTCACCTTGCTGATAGTTTCCTTTGTTGTGCAGAAACTTTTATTTTTAATTAGGTCCCATTTGTTTAATTTTGCTTTCATTTCCAATATTCTGGGAGGTGGATCATAGAGGATCCTGCTGTGATTTATGTCGGAGAGTGTTTTGCCTATGTTCTCCTCTAGTTGTTGTATAGTTTCCGGTCTTATATTTAGATCTTTAATCCATTTTGAGTTTATTTTTGTGTATGGTGTTAGGAAGTGTTCTAGTTTCATTCTTTTACAAGTGGTTGACCAGTTTTCCCAGCACCACTTGTTAAAGAGATTGTCTTTTCTCCATTGTATATTCTTGCCTCCTTTGTCAAAGATAAGGTGTCCATAGGTGCGTGGATTTATCTCTGGGCTTTCTATTTTGTTCCATTGATCTATACTTCTGTGTTTGTGCAAGTACCATACTGTCTTGGTGACTGTGGCTTTGTAGTAGAGCCTGAAGTCAGGCAGGCTGATTCCTCCAGTTCCATTCTTCTTTCTCAAGATTGCTTTGGCTATTCTAGTATTTTTT
>NW_011474489.1:0-573 GCF_000754665.1 Bison bison bison
TTTTTTCAGTTCTAAGATTTCCATTTGTTTCTTCTTTGTATTTTCTATATTTTTCCTGAAACTTTATATTTCTTTACTGTGGCTGTCTATTTCCTGTTGTTTCAAGTGTCTTCATAATTGTTTACTGAAGCGTTTCTATCATATCTGTTTTAAAATACTTGTTAAATTATTCTAACTTCCCTGTCTTCTTTCTATTGTCATGTACTAATTATTTTTCCATTCTGGTTGATAAATTTCTGGTGTCGTTATTATGAGTGATTTTCAAATGGAGCCTTGACATGTTTTCATTATGTTCTCAGACATTGAATTTTAGTTAAACCTTCTATTTTAACTGACTTTCTCTGACATTACTTTAGCAACTAAGGAGGAAGAACTACCTAGTTACATCTAGATGAAGGTGGAAGTCCAGGTTTCATTCTCAGCCTCTGTTGATACCAAAGACAGTTTGGGGGCTCTTCCCAACTGCTGGGAAGGGGTAGGAGTTCTGGCTCCCTGCATTGTCTGTTAACACTGTGGTGGGAGGTGAGGTTTGTTACTGGATGCATAGAGCATTGTATCTTTAATATTGTGTGT
>NW_011474490.1:0-611 GCF_000754665.1 Bison bison bison
CTCCAATGCATGAAAGTGAAAAGTGAAAGTGAAGTCGCTCAGTCATGTCTGACTCTAGCGACCCCATGGACTGCAGCCTACTAGGCTCCTTGGTCCATGGGATTTTCCAGGCAAGAGTACTGGAGTGGGTTGCCATTGAGTTCTCCAAGGTACTAGGTAGGCGTCAGCAAATCAAAACAAGTTACTTTATATGTGTCAACCAATCAGGCAATGTACAGGCTTGGCACCTTCCAATCAGGGCAAGGCAAGGCTAGGAGTCAGCCAATCAGGGCAATGTACAGGTTAGGAGTTGACCAATCAGTGCAAAGTACAGGCTAGGAGTCAGCCAATCAGGGCAATGCTGAGACTTGAGTCCAGCCAATTAGTGCAAAGTTCAGGCTAAGAGTCAGCCCATCAGGGTAATGTACAGGCTAGGAGTCAGCCTATCAGATAAAGGTAGAGTCTGGGTGTCAGACAATCAGGACAAAGTATAGGCTAGGACTTCCTGGGTAACTCAAACAGTATAGTAGTATTTGAGAGTTGGGCTTCCTTGGTAGCTCAGCTGGTAAAGAATCCGCCTACAATGCAAGAGACCCCAGTTCGATCCCTGGGTTGGGAAGATCCCCTGGAGG
>NW_011474491.1:0-1107 GCF_000754665.1 Bison bison bison
TTAGTATACTGTATTGGTGTTTTTTTTTTTTTTTTCTGGCTTAGTTCACTCTGTATAATAGTCTCCAGTTTCTTCCCCCTCATTAGAACTGATTCAGATGTATTCTTTGTAATGACTGAGTAATACTCCTTTGTGTTTACGTACCACCGCTTTCTTATCAATTCGTCTGCTGATGGACATCTAGGTTGCTTCCATGTCCTGGTTATTATAAACAGTGCTGCGATGAACATTGGGGTACATGTGTCTCTTTCAATTCTGGTTTCCTCGATGTGTTTGCCCAGTAGTGGGTTTGCTGGGTCATAAGGCAGTTCTATTTCCAATTTTTTAAGGAATCTCCACACTGTTCTCCATAGTGGCTGTACTAGTTTGCATTCCCACCAACAGTGTAAGAGGGTTCCCTTTTCTCCACACCCTCTCTGGCATTTATTGGTTGTAGACTTTTGGAATGCAGCCGTTCTGGCATGAAATGGTACCTCATTGTGGTTTTGATTTGCATTTCTCTGATAATGAGTGATGCTGAGCATCTTTTCATGTGTTTGTTAGCCCTCTGTATGTCTTCTTTGGAGAAATGTCCGTTTAGTTCTTTGGCCATTTTTGAGTGGGTCGTTTATCTTTCTGGTATTGAGCTGCAGGAATTGCTTCTATATTTTTGAGATTAATTCTTTGTTAGCTGCTTCATTTGCTATTATTTTCTCCCATTGTGAAGGCTGTCTTTTCACCTTGCTTATAGCTTCCTTTGTTGTGCAGAAGCTTTCAGTTTTAATTTGGTCCCATTTGTCTTTTTTTTCATTTGTTTTGCTCTTTTGTTCTTGTTTGTTTTTAATATGTTTATTTATTTGAATTGAAGGTTAATTACTTTACATTCTTGTATTGGTTTTGCCGTACATCAACATGAATCTGCCACAGGTGTACACGTGTTCCCCATCTTAAAACACCTCCCACTTCCCTCCCCGTACCATCCGTCTGGGTCATCCCTGTGCACCAGCCCCAAGTGTCCTGTATCATGCATTGAACCTGAATGGCGATTCGTTTCATATATGATATTATGCATGTGTCAATGCCATTCTCCCAAATCATCCCACCCTCTCCCTGTCCCACAGAGTCCAA
>NW_011474492.1:0-580 GCF_000754665.1 Bison bison bison
ATGGGGATGTTCTTGATCCCTGTCTCCTGTACAATGTCACGAACCTCGTTCCATAGTTCATCAGGCACTCTGTCTATCAGATCTAGGCCCTTAAATCTATTTCTCACTTCCACTGTGTAATCGTAAGGGATTTGATTTAGGTCATACCCGAATGGTCTAGTGATTTCCCCTTCTTTCTTCAATTTAAGTCTGAATTTGGCAATAAGGAGTTCATGGTCTGAGCCACAGTCAGCTCCTGGTCTTGTTTTTGCTGACTGTATAGAGCTTCTCCATCTTTGGCTGCAAAGATATAATCAATCTGATTTCGGTGTTGACCATCTGGTGATGTCCATGCATAGAGTCTTCTCTTGTGTTGTTGGAAGAGGGTGTTTGTTATGACCAGTGCATTTTCTTGGCTAAACTCTTGTAGTCTTTGCCCTGCTTCATTCCGTATTCCAAGACCAAATTTGCCTGTTACTCCAGGTGTTTCGTGACTTCCTACTTTTGCTATTCCATTCCCCTGTAATGAAAAGGCATCTTTTGGGGTGTTAGTTCTAAAAGGTCTTGTAGGTCTTCATAGAACCGGTCAACTTCAGCTTCT
>NW_011474493.1:0-713 GCF_000754665.1 Bison bison bison
GAAAACCCAACATCTATTAGCTGTTTTTAATGGAGGAGAGACTGGCTTAAGTGCTTTATAGGCACTGTTTTATTTAATCCTGACAACCCAATGCATTAAGTACAGTTATCATTATCCCTATTTTAAAAATGAAGAAACTTAAGCACAGAGAGGTTAAATAACTTACCCAGAGTCATGTAGCTAACAGGTAGCAGAGCTGGGCAATAAACTTCTGCAGTCAGACTTCAGAGTCTTCTCATAACAACTACACCAGTCTCTGGTAGACAGACAGTCAGACAGAAGAAGAGACTGTCACCAATCAGCAGTGAACAGCAGAAACTGAGGGTAGCTGAATTCCAAGTGCCCCTTTAATGAATAACCTGATAAAGTTATAGACACCCTTTCATACTTCCAAGAAATCAGCCACTACCCAGGTGAGCAAGTGTTTGGAGGCCCCTTAATCTTAGGAAACTGTAATTTCTGATGACTTGAAACCTTGACTCTCCAGTGAGAAGTCCCTGAGCACTAATAGGAGTTAGCTCTAGAATTTCCTATGCCCAAAGAGACTCCCTTTGAGAGAAGGAATAAGCCATGATGAAGGCATGCATATCTGTAGTTATGGCTTATAATATTTCCTGAAACAGGAGACCAGTAGCATCACATCCTGGGAAGCACCTTCCCAAGGTTCTGAGCCAGCATCCACTGAGCAAAGCCTATATCTGTTCTTGCATGCC
>NW_011474494.1:0-577 GCF_000754665.1 Bison bison bison
CAGAGGCAAACTATTACATACAGGATGGATAAACAATAAGGTCCTACTGTATAGCCCAGTGAACGAACTCTATTCAATACCCTGTGAGAAACCATAATGGAAAAGAATATGAAAAACTATATATATATATAAACTGAGTCCCTGCTGTACAGGAGAAATTAACAAAACAGTGTAAATTAACTAAACTTCAATAAAATTTACAAAAAACAATATGAGCAAATGAAACTCTGCCATTTTAAATAGGTTTACACCTCTAACCTTCAATAAATTACATTTCCAGGGTCATGAAAGAACCTATGCATGTCATCATATAAATGCTGCTAGAAAGCTTAAAGGAATCCTGTGCTGGGAAAGAAGAAAAGAGTGTCAGGCCCTCCCTCCAGCACCCTTTCCCAAATTCCCCATGGGAGGAGGAGGCATAGCTGACCAAGGGGACCAGGGAGAACTGACAGTCACTGTTGTCTTCATTTGCACTCTTTGCCCAGCATCTGGAAGTCCCTCATTAAGAATGCAATGACTTTAAAAAAAAAAAAAGAAATACAGTGACTTCCTTGATCTACAGTCAGGACATCACTGT
>NW_011474495.1:0-1039 GCF_000754665.1 Bison bison bison
TCCAGCATTTGGCATGATGTTCTCTGCGTATAAGTTAAATAAGCAGCATGACAATACACGGCCTTCCCGTTCTCCTTCCCCAATTATGAAGCAGTCATTTGTTGCAACTCTCGTTCTAATGGGTGCTTCTTGGCCCCCATAGAGGTTTCTGAGGAGACAGGTCGAGTAGTCTGGCACTGCCCTCTGTTTAAGAATTTTCCCTATTTGTTGTGTTCCACGCAGTCAGAGGTCTTAGCGTAGTCACTGACACAGAAGTAGATGTTTTAGAGAAAGTAAATGCATTAGATGTTTACGAAGTAAAATGGACAGAACTCAGCAAGAATTTGGACTTAAGGTGAGGGAGAGGGAATCGTAAACATGGTTAAGACCAAGTTTCCTGTCATGAAGTACAAAACTGTCATGGTTATTTCTGGAAGTTGTCCAGGTCTGGGAAGAATTCCAAATTAGATTTTTATGTTTTTGAGCTCATGGTCTATATGGATAAAATAACCAGTATTTAAATACTTAAAATTTCCTTTTCCTTTAAAAAAAGTATTGTGGTATAATTTATATACAATAAACGCCAACACTTAAACGTATTACCATTTGTAGATGTTTGACAAATGTATACCGTGGTGTAAATGTTACCACAATCAAAACGTAGAAAAAGTCTCAGTGTTCAAAAATGCTCCCTTGGGGTATTTGCCGTCAGACTCCTTCCTCCACTCCTGTACCCTGGCAACCACAGATACATTTCTGTGCCAACAGTTGTGCCGTTTCCAGAAATCCATTGCCATGAAATCATACAATATGTAGCTTTCTATGTCTGGTTTCTCTCATTTGCAGAGTTGAGACACATCCTTGGTCTTTCATGCATTAGTAGTTACTTTCATATTTTTATTATTGTGTCATATTCCTTTGTACAGGTATACTCTTTTGTTTTTCTTTCATCTGTATACCAGTTGTTGAATAACTGGGTTGTTTCTACGTTTGGCTATTAGGAATACACGTGTGGAATATTTGAGTGCAGCCCACTGTGTGAGCATGTTTTCATTTCTCT
>NW_011474496.1:0-591 GCF_000754665.1 Bison bison bison
CAACAAACACACACACACACACACACACACACACACACACACAAAACCCAAGATTAGTAGAAGGAAAGAAATCATAAAGATCTGAGCAGAAATAAATGAAAACGAGATGAAAGACACAATAGTAAAGGTTAATAAAACTAAAAGCTGGTTCTTCGAGTAAATAAGCAAAATTGACAGACCTTAGCCAGACATATCAAGAAAAAAAGAGAGAAGAATCAATCAACAAAATTAGAAATGAAAAAGGAGAGGTTACAACAGACAATGCAGAAATACAAAGGATTATAAGAGACTATTATGAACAATTCTATGGCAATAAAATGGATAACCTAGAAGAAATGGACAGCTTCTTAGGAAATCTCAACCTTCCAAGAGTGAACCAGAAGAAATAGAAGTTAAGAAAAACCCAATTATAAGCCCTGAAAATGGAGCTGTGATCAAAAATCTCTCAAAAAACAAAAGCCCAGGACCAGATGGCTTCACAGGATAATTCTATCAAACATTTAGAGAAGAGCTAATGCCTATCCTTCTAAAATACTTTTGAACACTTCCAAACTCATTCTACAAGGCCACCATTACCCTGATACCAAAACA
>NW_011474497.1:0-692 GCF_000754665.1 Bison bison bison
CTGCATATGCATATATATATATATATATGTATATATGTCTGTGTATGTGTGTATATGGCACATGTTTATCCATTCATCTTTCAACAAGTTGTTTCCATGTCTTGGCTACTGTAAATAATGCTACAACAAACACAGGGGGATAGGTATCTTTTCAAATTAGTTCAATATATTATTATGTTAATATCATAAATATCACCCTTGTTATGTCAGAAAGACATGACCTAAAATGGTATATCTTTATCTATTATAATTTGTAATGTCTGGTAGTGTGTTATATACAGGTATATTTTATTTGAATCTCAGCAATATCATATACTAGTTATCACTTTTTATCTCTGAATCTCAGTTTTCATGTCTGAAAAAAATGGGGACAATAATACCAATTACAAAATATTTTTATGGAGAGTAAATTAGGTAATATATATATAAACCACTTACGGTACACGTTCATTTCTATTAAGTGTTAGTTCTCACTTAGACTAGTTGAAAATATATTTATTTAACTGTTCTGTGCCTTAGGTCTTCTTCTGTATAATGTGAAACATGAATGAGAAAACAGATATAAAAACCTTAGAATAGTGCCTTGCAAACTATAGTGCCTTGCAAACTCAACAAATGTTAGGTATTGGTATCAGTGTTATGGCAGATTGGACTTTGCACATTTTGTCAGCCTTCTGTTTTTTTTTTTTTTT
>NW_011474498.1:0-689 GCF_000754665.1 Bison bison bison
AAATGAATTATTTTTCTTATTGGCCAAATGGTAGATTAAATGATTGCTTAGTACATATTCACTCTCTCCTCTCAACTCCATGGGAGGAATATACTTCCCTGTACCACTGGCCTTGAGCCTGGCTGTGTGACTGGCTTTGGCCAATGGGAAGTTAGTAAGACATGATACAAGCAGAGGTTTGAAATGTGCTTGTGTAGTTGGGTTTATACTCTCAGATTCCTCAAGAAGGACATGACCTGAGTAGCCCACGTGTCCAAACAGGATGAAGAAACCCATGGAACAGACCTAGATCCAACCTGCAGCTTAAAGCAAGGCCCAGTTGAGATTAGCCTTGATCGGCTATCCCAGAGATGTGAGTGTCAGTGAACAGTAGTAAGTGATTGTTGGTTGAAGCTACTGAGTTTTGGGGTGTTTATTATGCAGCATTACTATAACAACAGCTGCCTGATAAAGCTTTTTTGCATATTATTCTTCAAGATGGACCTTGGGCTGGGTTGATGGTCTGACAAAGTATAGAATGAGGTGTGCTTTTTTTTTTAATAATTGTAGGACAATATCCATCAACAGCTGAATGGATAAAGAAGATGTGGTACATACACCCAATGGAATACTACTCAGCTATAAAAAAGAAGGAAATAATGCCACTTGCAGCAAAATGGATGGACCTAGAGATGATCATACTCAGTGAA
>NW_011474499.1:0-514 GCF_000754665.1 Bison bison bison
GTTCAACGATGGCATGGTATGTCATTCCAAATATTTAACCACTAAAGTGAACAAGTCATTTAGAGGCTACTTTTAAGTTTCCTAACTACAACTGAATTAAGCATATCATTTCAAAAGCTCAGAAATTAGTACAGCTCACTCCAATTATCCATCAAAATGGAAGCCAGAGAAAATATGGAGCAGGCAGTTACAGATAGCCATAGATACCACCTTTCTTTGAGATGCTTCCATGGAAAAACTTTTAAGATATTTATTGGTAGGATTTGTGAATAATTTTTATTGTGTCCAAAATATTCAGAGTTCAAAAGTAATTGTGAAGGTTTCCCACTTGACCCACAGTCCATTAGTCATACTTCTGGTATCTCACAAAAATAACCTTGCTTAGTTGATTTAACTGATTAAAAGATGCCAGGTTTTAGCTGTAAAACTAGTTGACAGTACACAGTCCTTTTATCTGTGATCCAACACCAAGTTCTTTTACTTCTCGAGATTTTCCGTGAGGCCCTTGGGTCTA
>NW_011474500.1:0-700 GCF_000754665.1 Bison bison bison
GGGGCTTCCTATCACGGGGGCCAATGTCCGCTTGCCTCTCCCACAGGCCTGGCGCCGGCGCTGGTTCGTGCTACGGCGGGGCCGGCTGAGTGGCGACCGCGACGTGCTGGAGTACTACCGCAGCCAGCGTGCCAGCAAGCCCATCCGCACCATCGACCTTAGCGAATGCGCCGTCTGGAAGCACGCGGGCCCGGGCTTCGTTCGCAAGGAATTCCAGAACCACTTCGTGTTCATTGTCAAGACCACGTCTCGCACGTTCTATCTGGTGGCCAAGACGGAGGAAGAGATGCAGGTGTGGGTGCACAGCATCAGTCAGGTCTGCAACCTCGGCCACCTGGAGGACAGAGGAGGTAAGAGCCCACTCAGGGTGGGGAGTCGGGGGGCTGAGGCAAAGGTGTTGGCCCCAAGTGTGCCAGGGGGGTAAGGGAACTGGGTGGCCAAGCCCGGGCACTGCCCACAGAGCATGAGGAGCCACTTTGGTCCCTTCAAAGCCGCCCGGTGGCTTTGCCATCATCAGGACACGCAGGCAGAGAAAGCACAATGTGGGTGGGGACGTTCTGTACAGCTCTGATTTTTCCCACACTGCTGCTGCTGGTTTTTCTAGAAATATCAAATATTGCTGTCTTTAAAAAAATTCTAGGAACTCCAGATTTTCTGTTGCCTATTGTGTTGTTCAATGCTAAATTTTAGAAAAACAGAA
>NW_011474501.1:0-528 GCF_000754665.1 Bison bison bison
CTTGGACTTGGGTGATTATTTCCTTCCCCAGTTTAGGGAAGTTTTCAACTATTATCTCCTCAAGTATTTTCTCATGGTCTTTCTTTTTGTCTTCTTCTTCTGGAACCCCTATGATTCGAATGTTGTAGCGTTTAATATTGTCCTGGAGGTCTCTGAGATTGTCCTCATTTCTTTTAATTCGTTTTTCTTTTATTCTCTCTGATTCATTTATTTCTACCATTCTATCTTCTAATTCGCTAATCCTATCTTCTGCCTCTGTTATTCTACTATTTGTTGCCTACAGAGTGTTTTTAATTCATTTATTGCATTATTCATTATATATTGACGTCTTTTTTATTTCTTCTAGGTCCTTGTTAAACCTTTCTTGCATCTTCTCAATCCTTGTCTCCAAGCTATTTATCTGTGATTCCATTTTTAATTCAAGATTTTGAATCAATTTCACTATCATTATTCGGAATTCTTTATCAGGTAGATTCCCTATCTCTTCCTCTTTTGTTTGGTTTGGTGGGCATTTATCCTGTTCCTTTA
>NW_011474502.1:0-530 GCF_000754665.1 Bison bison bison
GAGGCCTTGCCCCACTTGCAAAGGAGATCACTAGAAGAGTAACTGTCCCCAGGGACGTAGGTTTCAGGAGTCAGAAACTCAGACCCAGGATCAAGACTGAGGGGACCAGAGGCTTCCCACTTTGGCTCATGTCCTCATCACCACACAGGAGCCTCAGGTGACTCTAACTGTAGGAGGCCATCCTGTTATCTTCATACTTGGTACAGCAGCTACTTTCTCAGCCCTCCTCTCTAATCTGGGTCCTCCTTCTACCAAGTCAGCTACTATACGTGACATTTCTCGAAAGCTGGTTACAAAATTCTTTACACAACAGTTGAATTGTAACTGGGATTCTATTCTTTTTTCTCATGCCTTTCTGGTAATACCAGAAAGCCCAACCCCCATCCTAGGAAGAGATGTTCTATCTAAAATGCAAACTTCAATTCATATGGAAATGGAATCTACAGAAAACTTATGCTTACCCCTGACAGAAGTAGAAATTAACCCTGAAGTCTGGGCAACCGGAGGAAAGATAGGAAGAGTCATCTCAG
>NW_011474503.1:0-549 GCF_000754665.1 Bison bison bison
AACACTGGTCCGTCTGAGGGCTGTAACACTGGTCTGTTACTTCAAATTTTTGTTGTGATGAGGCAAAACCAAGGAAATTACAGACTCTCCCAACATCTATGGTGCCATTTCTTGGATTTAATCTGGCTGAAATAACCTCGGCACAGCCCCTGCAAAGAGGAACCCAAGGACAGCACTCCATGAACACAACCCAACTCCATGAAAGCTACCCCTGTGGAAGCTGAACGTGAAGAAAACCCAGTGCAGGGGAAATGACAAGAAGCATAACACTGGAAACTGGGACATGGAAAAACTAACTCAGCAGAAAGCTCACAAGACTCAGTCTCGATTCCAGAAGATCTCCGGTTTAGGTAGGAGGTCCTCACTCCTATGGCTGGAAGGGCATATGCCTAACAAAATCTTATTTCCTTTACAATCTTTCATTTCTTGTTTCTTTGAACCCCCCATGAACAGGCAAGTGGAAGTGGATGCAACTGAGGGACTCTGGAGAGGCTACTCCTCAGTGTGTCCTAAGGCTCCACTATCACCTGCTCTCTAGTAGCTGTTACC
>NW_011474504.1:0-775 GCF_000754665.1 Bison bison bison
CCTATATAAATCCAGCGCATAATTGTGGGAGATTTTTTCCTCCTTTGCTGAAACTTTTCTTGTTGCTCTGATTGATCTTGAGTAATAGAAAAAAGCTCAAATTTATGGCCAGAGTAAGAGCAGGCATAATTAATTGGCCCAGTGAGGGGATCCCATCTAGTAATATCACAGTAACCTGAATATGACTATAATTTTTTTTTAGGTAAATTTTCTCAGGGCCAACCAGTTAGAGTCTTGTAGTAGAGAAATTTAACAAGGTAACCAAGAACTAAACACAGGTAATTGGCCACAAACCCAACAATTAAGTTGATTTCTAAAACTAGCATAGAATCAGGCCTATGATAGAAAAGCATTTGATTTATATGCAGAGGTCTAAGAAGTCAAGAAAACATAAATGATCATACAAATCAGGTCTAGCATCTTGGGCAAGCTGTCTACCTCTGATGTCGTCATCTTCTCATCGTGGTGTAGTGTAGTTTCTCCTGCTTGAGCATCATTTTAAGGTGAGATCAGGTCAGCTGTCTTCTCTATAGACCAATCCACTGTAGGGGCCAGTCAGGGCACTCTGGCTGGTTGTCCGCATCAGGAGGAGATCAGGGACAAAAGGGTCCCAGTTGCAGCCACTGGGTCTGGTCCATTGGCAGACAAGCTGGCCCCTGGTACCCCGAGTGGTCAGGATGTCAGTCTTAGCGAAGAAGAGTCCCCGCCAGAGTCGCCATTTGTTGCAGGAAGGTGGACCCCTTCCAGGGCCTGAAACTGGGCTCTTGTCTAACAC
>NW_011474505.1:0-598 GCF_000754665.1 Bison bison bison
CATAAGGTTGGAATTCGACGGTTAGAACAGCCGTCACAGAGTTCGACAAGGCAGCAGCGCGCGTTTGCTAACAGCTAAAATTCTGTGGAAATTTTCCTCATGTCGAGCTGAAGTTTAGCCTACTCTAAATTCCGCGCCCCCAACCCCCATTTTCCTCCTTGTTCTGCCTCAGGCTGTCCCTGTGAAGGAAATCTCTGGAGACTCTCGCCTCAGAGAGACTCCTCCAATCTACGGTCCTGTCCCACCAAGTTGTCAGTTAGCCAAACTAACTGTCCCCTCACTCCCTTTTTCCGTCCTCGGTTTTTCTTAGGACACTTTCCCTGCCTGTCCTCACCCAAAAGTCTCCCACTAGTCTGTCAGGACCTCCATCTGCAATGCGAAGCTTCGAGCAGAGCTGCGAGACTGAGGCAGCCTGACCACCTGAGGCCAAGGGACCAAGGGCCTCTCGGTTACTCTGACTCTCCCCGTTCCTCTGCCCTGGCAATCCGGTGGGCCTCCTCCCCTCCACAACTACCCGCGTTTTGTTAGACCATATCGCCTTACAGGGCTTTCAAATGGATGCTCCTCAGAATGGTAAACGCCTCCCGCTACAGCCGCA
>NW_011474506.1:0-545 GCF_000754665.1 Bison bison bison
AAATAACTTGGACATGGGTAAATTCTGCTGAAGGAGACTCTACTTATTCAGATATGGTGCCAAGAGGAGCCAGTGAATGCCTTCCCTGTTCCTGTTTCAAGATCAGCCTTCAGCATGAGGCTGGAGCCTCCAATGGCTAAGCCTGAAGGGTCTACAACCCACACAAAGAAGAGACCAGAGAAATATTTGCCTTGTTTTTCAACAAAACATCAAGCAGACGGTGGATGTTACCAATTACATATTATTAATTTTTAAAAGAAGTGTTTCTCTTACCGGAGTGATGAAAACAACTTCCCGGTGCAGCTTTTCAAAGGCAGAAGAATAATGAGAATCGCCATCCCAGCAAGACACGATATTCCTATTTCCATCCAGAGCAGGGTGGTCACTGCGACAGTCTGCAGTGGCCCCACCCACAGATAGTGCAAGAACATTGTTACCTTAAGAGAAAGAAAAACCTTCTTGGGATGGTATAAAAACAAAACCGCAAGGACACAGTGTAGAGACACTTTGCTCTGAAGGAATAGCCAGGAATTTAAATAGAAATT
>NW_011474507.1:0-644 GCF_000754665.1 Bison bison bison
ACAGAAAGCCAATAAAGCTCCTGGCACGGAACTTGCTCTGTTCACGGAGGCTGCAGGCGCCCTCTCGGTTGGGTTAAGAAGGAAGAATGCCACCTCCCCGGTGAAGATGAAGGGCACCTTCCCGATTGGGTCTTAGAAGCCCAGGCAAAAAAAATGAACTCAGAGAGCCCCTGTACCACAAGGAGTCATCCTGAAAGAAGAACAGAGAGAGAAAAAGAGAGAAAAGGAAAAAAAGGATAACACAGGGAGACCAAGCTTCGGTGAGCGAGGCCCGTAACTTTATTTTCAAAAGGAACTTTTATACCTTGACTTGTACATAGAGGGAAATGAAAGATACAAAGTCATGCAGAGTCAGCCCAAACATTACATCTGTTTTGTCTTTATCAAAACCAGGATTTTTTCTGCATACCTTTCCCACAAACAATGTTGTGTACATTATCTTCTGGCCTTGGAGGCCTGTGGACATTTTATGACCTTTTTTTGATAAAGGCTGCTCAACCAGAGCACTTATTTTCCCTTGAAGTGTTTTTTCTTTATATTTCTAATCTATGTCAGCCTCAGAAAGTGCTAAACAGAGTTACATTCTCACGGAACAAAGGTGCAGTCAGTTACAACAAAGAATGAACCAATTAGCCCAAAGGTCT
>NW_011474508.1:0-833 GCF_000754665.1 Bison bison bison
TAACCTCAAGCCCCACCTGCTGACTAAAGTGGGTGTCGGTAAAGAGGGTATCTGCTCTGCTGCTTCAGCCTGGAGCTCTGCAATATGAAAGCTGACTACTTCTATCTGCACCCAGTACCACTCTCAGCACCCACCTCTTAATCAATTCCAATCCCCGGGTTCCCAGGGGGTATGCTGGTTCTCAAACAGGTTTTGGTGGTCTCTCAATAATAGCGTTCCAGGCTTGAGTGATGAGAGTCGCTGCACTGTCTCAGCAGGGAAGGGAGGGAGAGCTTTGCAAAGAGGACTGAGGGCGTTTAAGAAAAGCTTCCAGAGCGCCGAACGACTCCGCTGGAGCAGGACAGGGCCAGGCATCAGCCTCGGTGCGAGGTAAAGAGCAACAAAACCTGCAGACGGGTATCCAGAAGCTGGGCTCAAAATAGGAGCGCTCGGCGAGCGTGCACAGCGCGCCTGCACCGTACGTGCGTGAGCATGTGCTGCGGCCATCGCGAAAGCTCTCGGTCGCTCGGAGGTGCACGCTGGTGGTCCTCGCTAGCTCCGTTTACCTGAGGGACCTTCGGCCGCCCCCGGCCGGCGCTGCAGCCCCCCGGGAGCCCGGCCCCGAGGTGTGCTGAGCCCCGGGTCATGCAGGCCCCTTCCCGTCCTGCTCAGCGGGAAAAGGACTTGGGAGTGGGGACTTAGGAGGTGCCGCCGCGGCTGCCCGCTCCTCGGTCTAGGCCTGTGCCAGAGCCACGAGCAGCTGCGGCACCTCCTCCTCAAGGATCGTTATTCTCGTCTCTGACAAAACAAAAGCCTTGGGCGTTGTGCTGTGGAGGGGTGTCTCCGGGCTTTCT
>NW_011474509.1:0-715 GCF_000754665.1 Bison bison bison
GCGACTAAACAACAGCAAGGAGCATCAGGGTTCATGTAAGCGTTCTGAGCACGTTAAGGTAGACTGGGCTAAGCTAGGATGTTTGGTAGGTTAAGTGTATTATGTGCATTTTCAATTTATGATACTTTCAACTTATGATGGATTAATTGGGATATAGCCCCATCAGAAGTTAAAGATCTACATTTTACAAGTCTGTATATATTCTCAGTTTACGACTATGACCAGATCCCAAATTTTTCTGTAACTCCGAGTTTTGAGGTCAAGTGCATGTCTATGTCCACACCGGCCTTGATTGGGCTCACACACACACATGTGAGAAAGAACAGGTAGGTGGAAAAACATGGGGTGTACTTGTTAGGGAAAGAAATGCATGCAATTCGTTAAGAATAAGTTACTAAACTCACTTTCTATGCAGTTCTTTATCTCTTTCATAATGCGTCTCTGGTGTCAGACTAAACCTGGAGCTTTTTTTTTTGCTTTGCTTTTTTTTTTCCAGTTTGACAAATGGATGGACACTCAGAGGAGAAGAATCCTGACAGTCCTGTTACAACGTTGCTCCCTGTCACAGCAAAAGTTCTGCTGTTGAAAGCTTCAGGAGAAAATTCCAGCAGAAGCTCTGGATTTTACGACCAAGCTCCCAAAGGTGTTATCTTTATACATCTTTTCTTTCCTGGACCCCCAAAGCCTTTGTCACTGTGCACAGGCACAGATAAAG
>NW_011474510.1:0-599 GCF_000754665.1 Bison bison bison
CTCACCGCCAGAAGCCTCCAGCACAGGAGCGGTCCCTGGCACCCAGGACGTCTACTGCCCTTCCTGGTCCCCATGGGGCCCCACTGTCCAGGCTTGCGCCCATCACCGCCAACACCCAGAGCCACAACTGGTCCTGGAGAACACTCTCCCGCTGCGTACCAGCGCCTCCACAGCCCTCACGTGCAACTTGCTCTGCCCAGCCCTCACGTGCAACTTGCTCTGCCCATCTTCCCCCCTTGGGGACCGAGAGCACTTCTCTGCCCGGAGATGCCACCGGCCATGGAGGCCAGGGAAGGACACCACATGAGGTGAGACAGGTTAGGACCTAAACCGGGTAAGGGGGTACTGAGCGATCACCTCTGTGGGGTGGGCCGGGAGCTGGAGAAAGCCGGAAGTGACAGGGAAGGGCAACAAACACGCTCAGGGAGGGCCAGCGGAGAGGGGCACCAACGCTGTCTGGTGATCAGAAAGACGGAGTCACGGCCGGCCACCCAGTTTTCAAGTAGGAATATGGCTATTTTAAACAAATGCGTCCACACCTGTTAAAGGATTTTGAGAGGCAGATTGGAACCGCTCACCCTTATATGTACTATCAGCTG
>NW_011474511.1:0-611 GCF_000754665.1 Bison bison bison
ACATTTGGGTTTGCTTGCCAGAACCTGAGTCAGTTGTCACTGATTTCCATATACCAGATCATGAGGCACTGATACCCTCTGGCAGCATGAAGCTGACACCCTAGCCCGGGTACAAGCCTTAGCAATCTGCCCTTCAGTAGATACAGCATACAAAGAGTGGCCACCATAGTGTTTGAAGGGGATGGCATATGGCCAAGGTTGCTAGAATGCCCTTGAAACAAAATGACTTGGTTAATGCAGTTGCTGTGTGTTCTAAACAAGGCCCAATGCAACTGCCAAAGGAGCGTGAGTCCATTCACTGGAGCTCCCCACTGGTGAGTCAATGAGAGTAAAATGATTATATCGGCCCCCTTCCTCCGAGTGAGGGTTCTAAATGTCTTTGTTTGGGTGGACACTGTGTCTGGCCTAATTTAGACTTTCTCCAGTCACCACACACAAAAAGGAGGTCATCATTAGGGAATTACCAGAGTAGAGTACTATGTATAGATACACTAGTCAAATGGACAGTGACCAAGGATGACATTTCAAATATCGTGATAGAGAAGCTTGCACAAAAGAACATGATAGTAAATGGAGGTTCTGTCTCCCCTAAGGAGCATGGGTGATGGAAA
>NW_011474512.1:0-657 GCF_000754665.1 Bison bison bison
AGAGTCTTCTCCAACACCACATTTCAAAAGCATCAATTCTTCGGTGCTCAGCTTTCTTCACAGTCCAACACTCACATCCATACATGACCACTGGAAAAACCATAGCCTTGACTTGACGAACCTTTGTTGGCAACGTAATATCTAAACAAGACTAATTTTTAAAAGTTTTACCTGTTAACCATAACTGCCATGGATCTGTTATCAGATTTTGCTAATGTGAATTTTTTTCTCTTCTGGAGGTCTTCAAACTACTTTGAGATTCCTGTACATGTCTGAAGATAGTTTTTTATTTATTTGACAAAACTGTTCAGAACCTAAATGTCTCCAACTTCTGGAGGAACAAAACAGAGGGAAAAGAAAAGTGTTTTAATTTTACCCACAGTGTAAATTACCAAATTGTTTTAAACCATAAATTACTGGAGGAGGAAAGCTTCTTTATATCTGAAAACAAAGTCTAAAAGCCACTTAATATGTCAGACAAAAAAGTCATGAAAATTATAATCATATTTAGCAGTTTATTTAATTAATCTTTAATTTAAATTTTAAATTAATTAATAGATTATTATAAAGATTATTTTATTAAAGATTATTGTAAAAACACATTAAATAAAGATTCAGTTCAGTTCAGTCGCTCAGTTGTGTCCGACTCTTTGCAAC
>NW_011474513.1:0-913 GCF_000754665.1 Bison bison bison
AGACTTTATTTTTCTGGGCTCCAAAATCACTGCAGATGGTGACTGCAGCCAATGAAATTAAAAGAACGCTTACTCCTTGGAAGGAAAGTTATGACCAACCTAAATAGCATATTAAAAAGCAGAGACATTACTTTCCAACAAAAGTTCATCTAGTCAAGGCTATGGTTTTTCCTGGGATCATGTATGGATGTGAGAGTTGGACTGTGAAGAAGGCTGAGCGCCGAAGAATTGATGCTTTTGAACTGTGGTGTTGGAGAAGACTCTTGAGAGTCCCTTGGACTGCAAGGAGATCCAAGCAGTCCATTCTGAAGGAGATCAGCCCTGGGATTTCTTTGGAGGGAGTGATGCTGAAGCTGAAACTCCAGTACTTGGGACACCTTATGTGAAGAGTTGACTCATTGGAAAAGACTCTGATGCTGGGAGGGCTTGGGGGCAGGAGGAGAAGGGGACGCCAGAGGATGAGATGGCTGGATGGCATCACTGACTCGATGGACGTGAGTCTGAGTGAACTCCGGGAGTTGGTGATGGACAGGGAGGCCTGGCGTGCTGCGATTCATGGGGTCACAAAGAGTCGGACATGACTGAGCAACTGAAATGAACTGAACTGAACTGAGCTGCTAGGGAAGACTCTTGAGAGTCCGTTAGACTGCAAAGAGATCAAACCAGTCAATCCTAAAGGAAATAAACCCTGAATATCAGTCATTGGAAGGACTGATGCTGAAGCTCCAATATTGTGGCCACCTGATGTGAAGAGCTGACTCATTGGAAAAGACCTTGACACTGGGAAAGATTGAAGGCAGGAGGAGAAGGGGGTAACAGAGGATGAGATGGTTGGGTGGCTTCACCGACTCAGTGGACATGAATTTGGGCAAACTCTAGGAAATAATGAAAGGCAGGGAAGCCTGGTGTGCTG
>NW_011474514.1:0-1000 GCF_000754665.1 Bison bison bison
AAGTGTTCTAGTTTCATTCTTTTACAAGTGGTTGACCAATCTTCCCAGCACCACTTGTTAAAGAGATTGTCTTTTCTCCGTTGTGTATTCTTGCCTCCTTTGTCAAAGAAAAGGTGTCCATAGGTGTGTGACTTTATCTCTGGGCTTTCTATTTTGTTCCATTGATCTATATCTCTATCTTTGTGCCAGTACCATACTGTCTTGATGACTGTGGCTTTGTAGTAGAGCCTGAAGTCAGGCAGGTTGATTCCTCCAATTGCATTCTTCTTTCTCAAGATTGCTTTGGCTATTCAAGGTTTTTTGCATTTCCATACAAATTGTGAAATTATTTGTTCTAGCTCTGTGAAAAATACGGTTGGTAGCTTGACAGGGATTGCATTGAATCTATAGATTGCTTTGGGTAGTATACTCATTTTCACTATATTGATTTTTCCAATCCATGAACACAGTATATTTTTCCATCTATTAGTGTCCTCTTTGATTTCTTTCACCAGTGTTTTATAGTTTTCTGTATAAAGGTCTTTAGTTTCTTTAGGTAGATATATTCCTAAGTATTTTATTCTTTTCGTTGCAATGCTGAATGGAATTGTTTCCTTAATTTCTCTTTCTGTTTTCTCATTATTAGTGTATAGGAATGCAAGGGATTTCTGTGTGTTGATTTTATATCCTCCAACCTTATTATATTCATTGATTAGCTCTAGGAATTTTCTAGTGGAGTCTTTAGGGTTTTCTATGTAGAGAATCCTGTCATCTGCAAACAGTGAGAGTTTTATTCTTCTTTGGATTTGGATTTCTTTTATTTCTTTTTTTTTTCTCTGATTGCTGTGGCCAAAACTTCCAGAACTATGTTCAATAGTAGTGGTTAAATTGGGCACCCTTGTCTTGTTCCTGACTTTAGGAGAAATGCTTTCAATTTTTCACCATTGAGGATAATGTTTGCTGTGGGTTTGTCATATATAGCTTTTATTATGTTGATGTATGTTCCTTCTATTCCTGCTTT
>NW_011474515.1:0-500 GCF_000754665.1 Bison bison bison
TTTTAAGCAGAGTGTGATGATCTGATTTTTTTTTTTTTGGCAGTTTGGATTGTGGGATCTTAGTTTCCTGATGAGGGACTGAACTTGGGCCATGGCAGTGACAGCACCAAGTCCTAACCACTGGACCACCAGGGAACTCTCTGAATTTTGTTTAATTTTTTAATTTCGTTTAAAAAGAATGGTTCTGTTTGTTTTTTGGGGGACAATGAAGGAAACAAGGAGATCAATGAGCAGGCTTTTGCAGTAATCCAGGAGAATAAGGTGGTAATGATGGAAATACAAAGAAATGGTCAGATTTTAAGTCTATTTAAAATAAATAGAGATTATGATGAAAAAAAAAACCTCTAATTCAAAAAGATACATGCAGCCCAATGTTCATAGCTGCACTATTTATAATAGCCAAGATATGGAAACAACCTAAGTGTTCATTAACAGATAAATGGATAAAGAAGATTTGGTACATATATACAATGGAATATTACTCAGACATAAAAAAGAAT
>NW_011474516.1:0-504 GCF_000754665.1 Bison bison bison
ATGAAGTGATGGGACTGGATGGCATGTATCATAGTTTTTTGTATGTTGAATTTTAATCGTAGCTTTTTCACTCTCATTAGGAGACTCTTTAGTTCCTCTTCACTTTCTGCCATTAGAGTGGTATCATCTATATATTTGAGGTTGCTGATATTTCTCCCAGCAATGTTGATTCCAGCTTGTGATTCATCCAGCCCAGCTTTTCCCATAATGTACTCTGCATACAATTTAAACAAAAAAAAAAATACAATTTAAATGACAATATACAACCTTGATGTACTCCTTTCCCAATTTGGAACCAATCTGTTGTTCCATGTCTGGTTATAACTGTTGCTTCTTGATGTGCACATAGATTTCTCAGGAGACAGGTAGGGTGATCTGGTATTCCCATCTCTTTAAGAATTTACCACAGTTTGTTGTGATCCAGACAAAGGCTTCAGTGTAGTCAGTGAAGCAAAGTAGATGTTTTTCTGGAATTCCCTTGCTTTTTCTATAGTACAAGGCATG
>NW_011474517.1:0-744 GCF_000754665.1 Bison bison bison
TAGGAAAAGGAGTACATCAAGGCTGTATATTGTCACCCTGCTTATTTAACTTATATGCAGAACACATCATGAAAAATGCTGGGCTGGGAGAAACATAAGCTGATTGCCGGGAGAAATATCAATAGCCTCAGATATGCAGATGACACCACGTTTATGGCAGAAAGTAAAGAAGAACTAAAAAGACTCTCGATGAAGGTGAAAGAGGAGAGTGAAAAAGTAGTCTTAAAGCTCAACATTCAGAAAACTAAGATCATGGCATCTGGTCCCATCACTTCTTGGCAAATATATGGGGAAACAGTGGCTGACTTTATTTTTCTGGGCTCCAAGACCCCTGCAGATGGTGACTGCAGCCATGAAATTAAAAGACACTTACTCCTTGGAAGGAAAGTTATGAGCAACCTAGACAGCATATTAAAAAGCCGAGATATTACTTTGTCAACAAAGGTCCGTCTAGTCAAGACTATGGTTTTTCCAGTGGTCATATAGGGATGTGAGAGTAGGACTGTGAAGAAAGCTGAGCACTGAAGAATTGATGCTTTTGAACTGTCATGTGGGAGAAGACTCTTGACAGTCCCTTGGACTGCAAGGAGATCCAACCAGTCCATCCTAAAGGAGATCAGTCCTGAGTGTTCATTGGAAGGATTGATGTTGAAGCTGAAACTCCAGTACTTTGGCCACCTCATGCGATGAGTTGACTCATTTGAAAAGACCCTGATGCTGGGAGGGATTGGGGGCAGGAGGAGA
>NW_011474518.1:0-525 GCF_000754665.1 Bison bison bison
GGGCAGGAATCCCTTAGAAGAAATGGAGTAGACATCATGGTCAACAAAAGAGTCCAAAATGCAGTACTTGGATGCAATTTCAAAAACGACAGAATGATCTCTGTTCATTTCCAAGGCAAACCATTCAATATCACAGTAATCCAAGTCTATGCCCCAACCAGTAATGCTGAAGAAGCTGAAGTTGAATGGTTCTATGAAGACCTACAAGACCTTTTAGAACTAACACCCAAAAAAAGCTGTCCTTTTCATTATAGGGACCTGGAATGCAAAAGTAAGAAGTCAAGAAACATCTGGAGTAACAGGCAAATTTGGCCTTGGAACATGGAATAAAACAGGGCAAAGGCTAATAGAGTTTTTCCAAGAAAATGCACTGGTCATAGCAAACACCCTCTTCCAACAACACAAGAGAAAACTCTATACATGGACATCACCAGATGGTCAACACCGAAATCAGATCGATTATATTCCTTGCAGCCAAAGATGGAGAAACTCTATACAGTCAGCAAAAACAAGACCAGGAACTGA
>NW_011474519.1:0-641 GCF_000754665.1 Bison bison bison
CACAGACTGTTGTTGACCATGGTCTAAACAAAGTGTGCAGGTCTGACAAGCACCAGGGACCCTCGATGGTGGAATTCAGGCCCCAAAGTAGATATAATTTTCAGTTCAGTCTCTCAGGCATGTCTGACTCTTTGCTACCCCATGGACTGCAGGACACCTGGTTTCCCTGTCCATCACCAACTCCAGGAGCTTGCTTAAACTTATGTCCAGAGGAGGAGCCAAGATGGCGGAGGAGTAGGACGGGGAGAACACTTTCTCCGCCACAAATTCAACAAAAGAGCATTTAAACGTCGAGTAAATTCCACAAAACAACTTCTGAATGCCGGCAGAGGACATCAGGCACCCAGAAAAGCAACCCAACTCTTCGAAAGGAGGTAGGAAAAAATATAAAAGACAAAAAAAGAGACAAAAGAGGGAGGGACGGAGTTCCATCCCGGGAAGGGAGTCTTAATAAGAGAGAAGTTTCCAAACACCAGGAAACCTTCTCACTGCCAAATCTGTGCCGAGCTTTGGAAGCACAGAGGGCAACATAACAGGGAGAAAAATAAATAAACAATTAAAACTCACAGATTGCGAGTCCTACGGTAACTCCCCCAGCGGAGAAGCAGCGCAGACGCCTGCACGCGCCATTAGCAAGCGGG
>NW_011474520.1:0-576 GCF_000754665.1 Bison bison bison
AGAGGTGGGACAGTGTGCAATAATACAATTCTTTGAAACTAAAGTTATAAAACAATAATAAAGTGAAACATTATTAATTTTATATTAAATATCACTCACCTTCTGCCTATGCAATGGTAGGCTATCCATTTCAATACAAGTCTTGCACGCAAATTCTTCATGATGAATCCTTAGCTGGTGGTGATGATGAAGATGATGACACAGAAACATCTCATACAGTCCTTGCCTACAGTTATTAGCTCTTAGAACAAAGACACTCACACACATATTCAACAGATAAGCTGATTACCCATATGGCACAATGATTATTTACTACTCATTGACTGGAAATGGATAATCATGAAGGTCTTCATTCCTGACACCTTCTTGCTGAGTAGGCTGAAGAGGAGGAGGAAGAGGAGGGGTTGACCTTGATGAGTGGCAGGGATGGAAGAGTGGAGGAGGTGGAAGGGGAGGCAGGGGAAGCAGGCACACTCAGTGTACCGTTATGGAAATACATTGTAATTTCTGTCTGAAGATTTTGCTTTTGCATTTCTCTAAAAACGTTTCTGTGTGTTATCAGTCCTCCTTCCACCA
>NW_011474521.1:0-698 GCF_000754665.1 Bison bison bison
ACCAAAACATACCAAAGAAAGCAAAGTACAATGGAGTAACCCAGTGAACGAAACAAACCAAAAATGAAATCAATCAATTAAAAATAAAACCAACTAAAACATAACAGGAATCAAAACAAAAGCAGAGTGCTAAGAAATAAAAAAACAGAAAACCAAAAAAAAAAAAAGTGAATACAAGAAAAGTAAAGTTAAATAGATGTGTACTAAAAAGATATATATATATATATATGAAAAATAACAGGAAAAAACACCTACCAAAAAAGATAAATAAAAGCCAAAATATGGGGGAAAAAACCCCACAGAGTACCAAATAATCAAAGTAGAAGAGAAGAGCAAACACCTATCCTACTCAAACTCTTCCAGAAAATTCACAGGAAGGAAAACTCCCAAATTCATTGTAGGAGGCCAAAATCATCCTGACACCAAAACCAGACAAAGGTGCCACCCACAAAAAAGAAAAATACAGGCCAATATCATTGTTGAACATAGATGTAAAAATTCTCAACAAAATTCTGACAAACAGAATCAAACAACATATTAAAAAGATCATACAAAATGATTAAGTGGGCTTTATTCCAGGGATGCAAGGATTCTTTAATATTCATGAATCAAACAATGTGATATATCATATTAACAAATTGAAAAATAAAAACCATATGATTATCTCAATAGATGGAGAGAAAGCCTTTGACAAAATT
>NW_011474522.1:0-567 GCF_000754665.1 Bison bison bison
CTGCAGCCTACCAGGCTCCTCTGTCCATGGGATTTTCCAGGCAAGAGTACTGGAGTGGGGTGCCATTACAGATTAGAAGCCTTCAAATGCCAAGACAAAACTAGAGTTATCAGAAAGAGAATTACAGGAACAAGCTACACAGATAAGAAGTTCTTTCTGAGAAGGTGACATTCAAGGTAAGATCTAAAAAAGGAGATAGGGCCAGAATCTTGAAGAAGGGAGGTGGAAAGAGAATTACAGATAGGGGAACAATGTGCACAAAGGGAAACAAAGAGAGCGATGCTAAATGAAGTTAGTAGCCAAAGAGGGAGAAGGGGTCAGCCGTGGTATGGATGTTATTCTAAACACAAGGGATATCGCTTATAGGTGGAATCGAAAAAATACAACAAACTGGTGAATAGAATAAAAATAAAACAGACTCACAGATATAGAGAGTAAACTAGTGGTTATCAGTGGGGATAGAGAAGGGGAAAGGGAAGAGGATTAAGAGGTACTAACTACTATGTATAAAATAAGCTATAAGGATATACTGTACAACACAGGGAATATAGTTAATATTTTATAGTA
>NW_011474523.1:0-544 GCF_000754665.1 Bison bison bison
ATGCTTTCACTCCTGAGAGCAGGGGTTCAATCCCTGGTTGGGGAACTAAGATCCCACAAGTTGCGTGGCCAAAAATAAACAGAATAAAAAATAAACTAAAGAAGCTGGACTAGGGTTGAGTTAAAGATTAGGAAAGTCAAAGTGCAGGACATACTGAGGGGGGATTCTGGGCTTCAAAGGAGTAGGGTGAGGAGAGCTTGAGAGAGATGGAGGGAGAGCCCTGAGAAAGGAGGAGGGTAGAGACTGTGTTAGGAGAGTGTGAAAATGAAGGAGAGCCCAGTATCACAGTGACATCCTATGTCTGAAAAGAAAGACACCCACTGAGCAATTCCCAGTAATGAGGATGGCCACAGCATGCTTCAGAAGCAGCGTGCCCGTGATGCAATGTTGCATGGCTCATCTTAACTGTTTTGAGTTGTTGCTAACTCCCTCCGGTGCCCCAACACCTTCCATCAGAGTCTGCTGGTAGGTGTGCGCACACAGACAGTGCTGCCCTGTCTGGCCAGGGGTGACAGGGGAACAGGCCAAAGTGTGGACGGACCAC
>NW_011474524.1:0-949 GCF_000754665.1 Bison bison bison
AGAGGCAGGATGGTTTATTAACTTTGGCATCAGACCTGAATTCAGATTTTGACTCTACCACTGACAATTTGGGAGACTTAGGGAAATTATAAAAACTTTCTAAACTTTTCTAAGTTAATTTTTAACTTTAAAAATTTAAATATTTAAAAAATATTTCTCTTTTTTTCCCCTATATTTTTTCTTCCTCTTTTCCTTCTTTCCTGGCTTCTCTCTCTCTTACTCTATCTCTCTCTATGGGTACACACAGATGTATTTGAGAACCTTGGATTTCTTTCTTTATAAACGTAGTACATTTTTAGCAATATTATTATCATAGGCTTTTATAGCTTAATCCATATATAAGACATATTTTCCTCTCTGGGGGACATATTCTCTATGCAAAAGGCTGGTAAACATTAGGACAGATATAGTGAAAACTAAATTTATTGTACAGAGAAATATTTTACTCATCTGCTTCCACTGATGTCTTCTGTGCCTGTTTTTGAAATAATCTAGTTCAGAAATTTTATTGATCAGATTCAACATTTCTTGATCTGTTCAACTCATATCAACATCATTCTGACTTGATGGACATATTTTATTTTTCTCTGCCAGTCTCTTTTGTTTCCTAGATTTGAAGAGCAGATTAAGTCTATAAGTTTAGAATAAATAGTTGATCAGGATCTGTAAGGAAAATACAATGAGGATAGTTTCTCATTCTAGTTTACCATTTATTTCAATAATTGTAGTCTTTTGGCTGAAAATACTATCCTGAAACAAAAGGGCATTCAAATATTTGTATTTTAGATATTATATGAAAGCATATGGAATATTTGTATTTAGAGTAAATGTGAGCATGCTTATGTGATCTGCAGTGATGACAAAAAATCTAAAATTGGCCTTTTATAAGGTAGCACGATTGCATTTCCTGGAGGAGAGCATGGCAACCCACTCCAGTACTCTTGCCTGG
>NW_011474525.1:0-631 GCF_000754665.1 Bison bison bison
CAACACCACAGTTCAAAAGCATCAATTCTTCAGTGCTCAGTTTTTTTCACAGTCCAACTCTCACATTCATACATGACTACTGGAAAAACCCTAGCCTTGACTAGACAAAACTTTGTTGGCAAAGTAATGTCTCTGCTTTTGAATATGCTGTCTAGGTTGGTCAAAACTTTCTTTCCAAGGAGTGAGCATCTTTTAATTTCATGGCTGCAATCACCATCTGCAGTGATTTTGGAGCCCAAAAATATATGCATGTTGATGTATAGCAAAATCAATACAATATTATAAAGTTAATAATAATAAAGTCTGACACTGTTTCCACTGTTTCCCCATCTATTCCCCATGAAGTGATGGGATGCACGCCATGATCTCAGTTTTCTGAATGTTGAGCTTTAAGCCAACTTTTTTACTCTCCTCTTTCAGTTTCATTAAGAGGCTTTTTAGTTCCTCTTCACTTTTTGCCATAAGAGTGGTGTCATCTGCATATCTGAGGTTACTGATATTTCTCCCGGCAATCTTGATTCCAGCTTGTGCTTCTTCCAGCCCAGCGATTCTCATGATGTGCTCTGCATAGAAGTTAAGTAAGCAGAGTGACAATATACAGCCTTGACGTACTCCTTTTCCTATTTGGAAC
>NW_011474526.1:0-606 GCF_000754665.1 Bison bison bison
TCTTTGGCGCTCAGCCTTCTTCACAGTCCAACTCTCACATCCATACATGACCACAGGAAAAACCATAGCCTTGACTAGATGAACCTTTGTTGGCAGAGTAATGTCTCTGCTTTTGAGTATGCTATCTAAGTTGGTCATAACTTTCCTTCCAAGGAGTAAGTGTCTTTTAATTTCATGGCTGCAGTCACCATCTGCAGTGATTTTGGAGCCCAGAAAAATAAAGTCTGACACTGTTTCCACTGTTTCCCCATCTATTTCCCATGAAGTGATGGGACCGGATGCCATGATCTTCGTTTTCTGAAAGTTGAGCTTTAAGCCAACTTTTTCACTCTCCTCTTTCACTTTCAGCAAGACACATTTTAGTTCCTCTTCACTTTCTGCCATAAGGGTGGTGTCATCTGCATATCTGAGGTTATTGATATTTCTCCCGGCAATCTTGATTCTAGCTTGTGTTTCTTCCAGTCCAGCATTTCTCATGATGTACTCTGCATATAAGTTAAATAAACAGGGTGACAATATACAGCCTTGATGAACTTCCTTTTCCTATTTGGAACCAGTCTGTTGTTCCATGTCCAGTTCTAACTGTTGCTTCCTGACCTGCATACA
>NW_011474527.1:0-513 GCF_000754665.1 Bison bison bison
CTTAAAGTTTGTGGAAATCTAAATCCTGCCACTTTCCTTCCTGAGAAGGAAAATGAAACACCTGATCACAATTGTTCTCAATTCCTAACTTTAAACTATGCAGCTCGGGAGGATCTAAAGGATACCCCATTAGACAATCCTGACATGGAAATATTTACAGATGGCAGTTCTTTTGTTCGGGATGGAAAGCATAAAGCAGGTTATGCTGTGGTGACTGCTGAATAGGTTTTGGAAGCAAAATCTCTCCCCCAGGGAACCCGTGCTCAGTTAGCAGAGCCTGTGGCTCTGACCTGAGCTCTAGAGTTAAGCAAAGGGCAGCGGATGGGCCTGATAATCTATGTGAGTCTTCTGCTGACTCCAAAAATCCTGAGTCTGCCGTTTGATCCTCAAGACAATGCCTTCCTGTCCTGGGTTCACTCCTACGCTGCATTCCACAATCGGTCTAACTGCTGGGTCTGTGGAGCACTCCCCTCTTCATCAGTGGAAGGCTTCCAGAGGTGGACATCTCCACTT
>NW_011474527.1:4756-5563 GCF_000754665.1 Bison bison bison
CAGGGATTTTAGTAACCTCAGGGGTCCAAACAGGAGAAGTGGAATCCTGTGGAAACACACAAGCATACCCTCTCCCACATTAGCAGTATATCTGGCCCTTTCCACTCTCCTGTAAGGAGGTCTTTTCACTTAACCAGAGGCCAAGTCGTAGCCCCTTCAGGAGTCCAGTGTCTCTTCATTGCAGTCTGCCCCTGTGTGTCCATGTTTAAATGATTAATTACAAACAAAGCATGGTATAAAACATGATGTGGAGAGGAATACTTAAATTCTCCCTGTCTTAATTTAGCTATCTGACTTTTTAAAGTCTGGTGTGTCCTTTTCACTATGGCTTGGCCTTGGAGATTATAAGGTATTCCTGTTGAATGTACTATGGAAAATTGTCGACAAAATCTCTTAAAAGTGGCAGAAGTATAAGCTGGGGCATTATCTGTTTTTATCTGTTTGGGGAGTCCTATTTGGGAAAAGCATTGAAACAAGTGCTGAATTATATCTCTTGTTGCTTCACCTGATCTAGCAAAGGCTATAATAACATGAGAAAAGGTATCTACAGTAACATGCACAAAGGACAGTTTTCCAAAGGCCAGGATATGAGTTACGTCCATTTGCCAGAGAGCATTAGGCCTAAGGCCTCGGGGATTTACTCCTAATGGTGGAGATGGATTAAATGTTGGGCAATTTGGACATAACTATTTGTCTAGCTGCTTCCCTAGGGATATGAAATTCATACCTTAAACCAGCTGCATTTTGATGATGAATTTTGTGAGAATTTTTGGCCTTGTCAATCTTTTCATGTAAGTTTAAAGCAAT
>NW_011474528.1:0-657 GCF_000754665.1 Bison bison bison
TACAACTCACCCCTACCAAAATCCCCAGTTCTTAAATTGACAAGAACAAGATATCTGCTAAAAGGTCACCGGCTTCACTTCCTTTTCTTAGATATAGTCATAGATGAAATTGATCAAAAAAAAAAAAAACTTTCAGAAAATAGAAATAGAAATAAACATATATAGAACCAAGAATTCATGCCATGGCCAAGACAGGGAATATTTGATAATCCACTCCAGATAAACATGGCATAAGCTACAATCCTGCTTGCTGTATGTCTTCTATTCTCCTTCAAATGCTATTTGATACTCTACCTTGCCTGTCTGTTTTGAGGTTATCCCATGATCATATATTGAAGGTATTATGTGTGAAATTTTACTATTTAGCCAAAGGTTCCTGGACCATGATAAATAACATCCATACCTGATTTGAGAAAAAAATACTGATTGAGTATTCTAGATTGAGAGAACACATGTTCCATGATATCAATTTGGGGTTTAGCAGATGATGAGATACAGCGTCATCTACCTTTGGGCATTGGTGAGGGCATTTTTTACTGTGTGTGGAGTAATCATAACAATAATGATATCAATAGCAACTATAATTTGCTGAATAACTATTATTTGCCAGGCATGATACCAGCCTTTCAAGTTAGATCATTTCATTTTGGCCTTCAG
>NW_011474529.1:0-512 GCF_000754665.1 Bison bison bison
C
Organism: Bison bison bison; assembly: GCF_000754665.1. Lineage (NCBI taxonomy): Eukaryota > Metazoa > Chordata > Mammalia > Artiodactyla > Bovidae > Bison > Bison bison. The sequence goes on from NW_011474529.1 coordinate 2, forward strand.
AAACTCATGTCCACCAAGTCAGTGATGCCATCCAGCCATCTCATCCTCTGTTGTCTCCTTCTCCTCCTGCCCCCAATCCCTCCCAGCGCCAGGGTCTTTTCCAATGAGTCAACTCTTTGTATGAGGTGACCAAAGTATTGGAGTTTCAGCTTCAGCATCAGTCCTTTCAATGAACACCTAGGACGGATATCCTTTAGGATGGACTGGTTGGATCTCCTTGTAGTCCATGGGACTCCCAAGAGTCTTCTCCAACACCACAATTCAAAAGCATCAATACTTCGGGGCTCAGCTTTCCTTATAATCCAACTCTCACATCTATATATGACCACTGGAAAAACCATAGCCTTGACTAGACAGACCTTTGTTGGCAAAGTAATGTCTCTGCTTTTTAATATCATATCAAGGTTGGTCATAACTTTTCTTCCAAGGAGTAAGCATCTTTTAATTTCATTGCTGCAATCACCATCTACAGTGATTTTGGAGCCCCAAAAAATAAAGTCTGACACTGTTT
>NW_011474530.1:0-513 GCF_000754665.1 Bison bison bison
AGTATTCTTGCCTCGAGAATTTCTTGGACAGAGGAGCCTGGCGGGCTACAGTCCATAGGATTGCAAAGAGTCAGACACAAGTGAGCGATTAACACACAACACAAGAGCAGGAGCTCAGCTTCCCCTAATAAATGCTACATGAGAATATTATTCCAGTACTGCCAAATATTCTTATTTTTCAAGAAATGCTAGAAATCTGGATTTGTATGTGAAATTTCTGTATTTTTAGATGTCATTTCTTAAAACTTAAACTCTGTAAGTCAAACAACATACTTTCAAGCTGAGGGTAACTCATTTAGACATCAAAATCATATTAAAAACACCAAAAGGACTCTTTCATCTCAAAAACTAAACATTATTTGTTTCCCCAAGATACAAATATATGTAATCTCACATGTCTGTTCTCAGATGGTCATTTTAAGAACATTATTTTTATGCATGTTGTTCTCAACGCATTCCATGTCCTAAGTCTATAAACCTCTATGAAATGAAGCTCCACCATGGTATATTTCT
>NW_011474531.1:0-484 GCF_000754665.1 Bison bison bison
TCTTTCTCCAGTTGTTTTAAGTGTAAAGTTGGGTTGTCTAATCAGTGTTTTTCTTGTTTCTTCAGGTAGGATTGTATTGCTCTAAGTTTCCCTCTTGGAACTGCTTTTGCTGCATCTCATAGCTTTTGAGTTTTCCTGTTTTCATTGTCATTTGTTTCCAGGAATTTTTTAATTTCCCTTTTTATTTCCTCAATAACCTGCTTTTTATTTATAAATGTGTTATTTAGTCTCTATGTGTTTGTGTTTTTTACAGTTATTTTTTGTGTAATTGATAGCTAGTCTCATAGAGCTGTGGTGAGAAAAGATGCTTGGTAAGATTTCAGTCTCTTAAATTTACTGAGGCCTGAGTTTTGACCCAAGATGTGGTCCATCCTGGAGAATGTCCCATGTGCACTTGAGAAGAAATTGTATTTTTCTGCATTTTGATGGAATGTCCTGAAGATACCAATTAGCTCCACCCAGCCTAAGTGCCATTTAAGGCTTG
>NW_011474531.1:584-1182 GCF_000754665.1 Bison bison bison
ACAATTGACATAAGCTTTGATGGAAAATAGACCTCCAAACAAGATACATAATTTAAATAACACAGCTTAAGAAAACACTTTCATGAGTAAGATGTATTGTTTGTTTGGGCAATGAGCAGCTCAAGATTTAGAAAAAAAAAATATTAGTTTTAGGTGGAATCAATTGATGTCATAGCAAGAGGATCAAAAGGAGCCTCCTACATGGCTAAAGAGGACATGAAGGACTGTAGGAAAAAAAAAAAAAAAAGTTTGCTGCTTGTAGTTTGTTAACAACTGCTGTTTGGAGATCTCTGGTCTCCCTAGTGAAAACTGTTTAGTCTTTAACACTTTTAGTTTTTTGTATCCATTCAGCCAGTCTCTGTCTTTGGTTGAAGCCTTTGGTCCATTTACATTTAAAGTAGTTATTGGGGACAGGGGCCGGTCTTAAGATGGCAGAGGAATAGGATGGGGAGACCACATCTCCCCCAAAAATTCATCAAAAGAACATTTGAACGCTGAGTAAATTCCACAAAACAACTGCTGAATGCTGGCAGAGGACATCAGGCACTGAGAAAAGCAGCCCATTGTCTTCAAAAGGAGATGTTTTATCAATGGTACT
>NW_011474531.1:1282-1608 GCF_000754665.1 Bison bison bison
CATCTGGCTCTGGGCTTTTGCTTTTTTTCAACATTTTTTTTATCACAGTTTCGATTTCAGTGCTAGCAATTGTCTTGTTCATAATTTATATTTTTTCCTGATTCAATCTTGGAAAATTGAACTTTTCTAAGAATATCCATTTCTTCTGTCCATTTTTTTGTTTGCCCTATATTTGCCTATATAGTCTCATACTCCTTTGTATTTCTGCGTTGTCTGTTGTAACCTCTTCTTTTTCATTTCTTACTTTGTTGATTTGATTCTTCTCTCTTTTTTTCTTGATGAGTCTGGTTAAAGGTTTGTCAATTTTGTTTATCTTCTCAAAGAAC
>NW_011474531.1:1708-2473 GCF_000754665.1 Bison bison bison
TTCTGTTTTGATAATCTGTCCATTAGTGTAAGTGTAATTTTAAAGTCTCCTGCTAATATTGTTACTGTATGTTTCTCCTTTTATGTCTGTTAGTGTTTGTCTTATGTATTGATGTGTTCCTATGTTGGGTGCTTAAATATTTACAGTTGTTATATCTTTCTATTTGATCCCTTGATCATTATGTAGTGTCCTTACTTATTTCATGTAATATTCTTTAAGGTTTATTTTGTCTGGTATGAGAGAAAGAAAGAAAGAGAGAGAGAGAAAGAGAAGAGAGAAAGAGAAAGAAAGCTGCTACTCCAGCTTTCTTTTGCTTTTCATTTACATGAAATATCTTTTTCCATCCTCTCACTTTCATTCTGTACATGTCTCTGGTTCTGAATGTGTGGCTTCTAGACAGCATATATATGGGTCTTGTTTTGATAGGCTGTGGCTATGAGCTGGGAACACCACCAGGACTCTTGGCCTCCAGAGGAGAGGATTTTGATCTGGGACCAGAGATAAGGCTTAACCACTAGGAGCTTTTGCATAGCAAAGCTTTATTAAAGTATAAAAGGGATAGAGAATGCATCTGACATAGACATCAGAAGGAAACAGAAATGATTCCAACTGTCCAGTTTTTTTAGCAAGGCATCTTATACTCATTAGCACATTGCTGATCATAGATAAAAACAAAACAAAACAAAACAAAACAAAAACCTCAAGGCTGAGAGAATTGCACCAGGTTTCTCTCCCACAACACACATATCTGCACAAGGGAAATCA
>NW_011474531.1:5023-5213 GCF_000754665.1 Bison bison bison
ACATAGTAAAGGCCATAAATGATAAGCCTACAGCAAACATTATTCTTAATGGTGAAAACTTGAAAACATTCCCCCTAAGATCAGAAACAAGACAAGGGTGTCCACTCTCACAATTATTCAACAAAGTTCTGGAAGTCCTAGCCACAGCAATCAGAGAAGAAAAAGAAATAAAAGGAATCAAGATTAGAAA
>NW_011474531.1:5313-5868 GCF_000754665.1 Bison bison bison
AGGAGAGGTTACAACAAACAATGAAGAAATACAAAGGATTATAAGAGGCTATCATGAACAAATATACGGCAATAAAATGGATAACCTGGAATAAATGGACAGATTCTTAGAAAAGTTCAATCTTCCAAGACTGAACCAGGAAGAAATAGAAATTATTAACAACCCAATTACAAGCACTGAAATTAAAGCTGTGATAAAAAATCTCCCCAAAAACAAAAGCCCAGAACCAGAAGACTTCACAGAATTCTATCAAACATTTAGAGAAGAGATATTACCTATCCTTCTAAACCTCTTTCAAAAACTTTCAGAGGAAGGAAAATTTCCAAACTCATTCTACAAGCCACCAACACCCTAATACCAAAGCCAGACAAAGATAACACACAAAAAGAAAACTACAGGCCAATATCACTGATGAACACAGATGCAAAAACCCTCAACACAATTTTAGCAAACATAATTCAGCAATACACCAAAAAGCTCATACACCATGATCAAGTTGGGTTTATTCCACGGATGCAAGGATTCTTCATTATATGCAAATCAATCAATGTGATA
>NW_011474531.1:5968-6736 GCF_000754665.1 Bison bison bison
GCACAGATCTCATTCAAAATTGATGGAGAAATCAAAAGCTTTTCAGAAAAGCAAAAGTTAAGAGAATTCAGGACCACCAAACCAGCTTTACAACAGATGTTAAAGGGATATATATATATATATAGTCAAGATATGCAAGATAAGAAAAAGATCTACAAAATCAAACCCCAAACAATTAAGAAAATGACAATAGGAACATATATATCAATAATAACTTTAAATATAAACAGATTAAATGCTCCAACCAAAAGACACAGACTGGCTGAGTGGAAAACAAGACCCATATATATGCTGTCTACAAGAAACCCACTTCAGACCTAAAGATACATATAGACTTAAAGTGAGAGGATGGAAAAATCTATTCCATTTTAATGGGAAGAAAAAAAAGCTGGAGTAGCAATCCTCATATCAAACAAAACAGACCATAAAATAAAGAAGATTACAAGAGATAAGGAAGAACACGACATAATGATCAAGGGATCAATCCAAGATGAAGACATAACAATTGTAAATATCTATGCACTCAACATAGGGGCACCTCAATACATAAGACAAACACTAACAAACATAAAAGGAGAAATTGACAGTAACACAATAATAGTAGGAGACTTTAACACCCCACTCACAGCAGTGGACAGATCATCAAAAGAGAAAATTAATAAGGAACACAAGGCTTAAATTAAACATTCTAAAACAAATGGAAAATGAAGAATAAAAACCCTTCAAAATTAGCAGAAGGAAATAAATCACCAAGATCTGAGCAGAAAT
>NW_011474531.1:6836-7360 GCF_000754665.1 Bison bison bison
AATTATAAATATATATGCACCCAACATAGGAGCACCACAATATGTAAGATAAATGCTAACAAGTATGAAAGGGGAAATTAACAATAACACAGTAATAGTGGGAGACTTTAATACCCCACTCACACCTATGGATAGATCAACTAAACAGAAAATTAACAAGGAAACACAGACTTTAAATGATACAATAGACCTAATTGATGTCTATAGGACATTTCACCCCCAAACAATGAATTTCACCTTTTTCTCAAGCGCACATGGAACCTTCTCCAAGAGAGATCACATCCTGGGTCATAAATCTAGCCTTGGTAAATTCAACAAAATTGAAATCATTCCAAGCATCTTTTCTGACCACAATGCAGTAAGATTAGATCTCAATTACAGGCAAAAAACTATTAAAAATTACAACATGTGGAGGCTGAACAACACACTGCTGAATAACCAACAAATCACAGAATAAATCAAAAAATAAATCAAAATATGCATAGAAATGAATGAAAATGAAAACACAACAACCCAAAACCTGT
>NW_011474531.1:7460-7938 GCF_000754665.1 Bison bison bison
GTAAAAGCGGTGCTAAGGGGAAGGTTCATAGCAATACAGGCACACCTCAAGAAACAAGAAAAAAGTTAAATAAATAACCTAACTCTACACCTAAAGCAACTAGAAAAGGAAGAAATGAAGAACCCCAGGGTTAGTAGAAGGAAAGAAATCTTAAAATTTAGCCCAGAAATAAGCCTCTAATTAAATTACATAAATTTAAATTAAAAAAAAAAAAAAGAAACAAAAGAGACCATAGCAAAAATCAACAAAACCCAAAGCTGGTTCTTTGAGAGGATAAGTAAAATTGACAAACCATTAGCCAGACTCATCAAGAAACAAATGGAGAAAAATCAAATAAATAAAATTAGAAACAAAAATGGAGAAATCACAACAGATATTGAAAGGGGAAAATCTACAATCAAAATTAGTGTACCCAGCACAGATCTCATTCAAAATTGATGGAGAAATCAAAAGCTTTTCAGAAAAGCAAAAGTTAAGA
>NW_011474531.1:9975-10628 GCF_000754665.1 Bison bison bison
ATGTCCATGTGTAGAGTCTTCTCTTGTGTTGTTGGAAGAGGGTGTTTGCTATGACCAGTGTATTTTCTTGTCAAAATTCTATTAGTCTTTTCCCTGCTTCATTCCATATCCCTAGGCCAAATTTGCCTGTTATTCCAGTTGTTTCTTGACTTCCTACTTTTACATTCCAGTCCCCTATTACGAAAAGGACATCTTTTTTGGGTGTTAGTTCTAAAAGTTCTTGTAGGTCTTCATAGAACCGTTCAACTTCAGCTTCTTCAGCGTTACTGGTTGGGGCATAGACTTGGATTACTGTGATATTGGATGGTTTGCCTTGGAAACGAACAGAGATCATTCTGTTGTTTTTGAGATTGCATCCAAGTACTGTATTTCAAACTCTTTTGTTGACCATGATGGCTACTCCATTTCTTCTGAGGGATTCCTGCCTGCAGTAGTAGATATAATGGTCATCTGACTTAAATTCACCCATTCCAGTCCACTTGAGTTCGCTGATTCCTAGAATGTCAGCATTTACTCTTGCCATCTCTTGTTTGACCACTTCCAATTTGCCTTGATTCATGGACCTGACATTCCAGGTTCCTGGGCAATATTGCTCTTTACAGCATTGGACCTTGCTTCTATCACCAGTCACATCCACAACTGGGTATTGTTTT
>NW_011474531.1:10910-11225 GCF_000754665.1 Bison bison bison
CCCAGCATCAGAGTCTTTTCCAATGAGTCAACTCTTCGCATGGAATATTACTCAGCCATAAAAAGGAACATATTTGAGTACGTTCTAATGAAGTGGATGAACCTAGAGCCTACTATACAGAGTGAAGTAAGTGAGAAAGAGAAAGATAAATATTGTATACTAATGCACATTACAGAATCTAGAAAAATAGTACTCCAGAACTTATTTCCAGGGTAACAATGGAGAAACACACATTGAGAATAGACTTACGGACACATGGAGAGGGGAGGAGAGGGTGAGTTGTATGTTGAGAGTAACGTGGAAACTTTCATTACC
>NW_011474531.1:12701-14737 GCF_000754665.1 Bison bison bison
ATCTCCATACATTCTAGATTAAAGTCAAGGCGAAATATCTTGAGATTGCCACAAAGGCACTGAAAAGCCTGCTTCCATTATCAACATCTTATCTTTGTGAAGCAGGGTTTTCCTCAGTAACAGCAAATGAAACAAGATTACAGAGTAGACTGGACATAAGCAACTCACTTTGTGAGTGTCACTGTCTTCCATCACCCCCAGCTGGTTGTAGGAAAACAAGCTCAGGGCTCCAACTGATTCTGCATTATGGTGAGTAATGAAATGATGTATAATTATCTCATTATACATCACAGTGTAATAACGATAGAAACAAAGTGCACAATAAATGAAATGCACTTCAGTCATCCTGAAATCACCACCTCTCCACCACCAATCCACGGAAAAACTGTATCCTGCAAAACCAGTCTCTGGTGCCAAAAAGACTGGGGACTGCTGATCTAAAGTAATAACCCTCTTTGTATGGAGTTTATACTCTTAGAGTAGAGATCACAGCATGTGAAGTTGTTAAAAGTCATCAACATCTTATCCATGTTGAGTTCTTATTGACCTATTGTAGTTGCATATGATTGCTTATATTTTGATTAAAAAGGAAGTACATTAAAGGTCAGAAATTGCTATAGACTTGAAGGCTCTTAAATAGTTGAATTTACAAGTAAGCCAATTATGGGGCCTTTATACATGAGTAATTGATATAATATCAAAAGGAGGTTAAACTATGAAATTATAAAATATGAATGTGTACAGCGGCACTAGTGGTAAAGAACTTGCTTGCCAATGCAGGAGACGTAAGAGATGCAGGTTCAATCCCTGGGTCAGGAAGATTCCCTGGAGGAGGGCATGGCAACCCAGTCCAGTATTCTTGCCTGGAAAATCCCATGGACAGAGAAGGCTGGTGGGCAATGGTTCATAAGGTTGCAAAGAGTCGGACATGACTGAAGCAACTTAGCATACACGGGAGTAAAGGCAAAGTAGATTCATAATTTTAGATTTATTGCAGGTATACCAAAGCTTAATAAGTAATGCTAATTATTCATATTATATGTCCCTCAAATGAACACTAGTCAAATATGGTAACATTTATTATGGGTTTGTAGAATTTATACAACCTAAATTCCTTATAGCATTCAGTACTTACATAGTTTTGTGGATTTCACAATACTGTTATCAGTGAGAAAAAAATCACTGCAATATGGAAAATAACTTCTTTAGGAAAAATTTTCACATATAAACCAGATCTATTACAGAACACTGAGCAGCAATGTAAAGATATAATTTCTAAATTCAGGAAAGTAGCACAAAATGAGAAACAAAATGAAACTTAACAAGGTTGAGCAATTTGGCATGCTTTACACAAAAAGGTCAAACAATTTAAATATTTTAAATTTAAAACATACTCTACCATATGATTAAAGAGCTTACTTAGAAACACATATACATACAAAGGATGGAATTCATTGTCAGTGTTGTAGCTGACACATTCATGCTGCTTTCAGATATCTGAACCGCATAAATTCAAAAGAAAAAGGTAAGAATTATTTCATTATCATTTCAAAAAAACTAGTAACACCTATTAAATTAAAAATTGGCAAAAGCTTGAAGTGGTTAGTAGGTTTTTTCCCCCTTTAAAAAATATAAGCCATAGAGTAAATGCATGAATAAATATCTTTAGTATCCCATACACTTTAATGTTGAAGTCATATAGTAAATCTCTGATCCTATTACTAAATATGCTCATTTCTTGTTGCCTTTTATTCTTGACAAATCTTGGTCTCAACAATAAGTTTGTTGGGTGTCTAATCTTCCAGCACTTATCAATGGCATGTTTGTTGAAACCTGTGAGGAAATGCACAAAGAAAAGGGCTTTTTCATTTTTGTGTAAATAAAAATATATCTAAATTTGCTCTGTACTTTCTCTGTATTCCATCCCTACTCTCTTTCACTGTCTAAATAATATAGGGTGAAGGAGGGAATAAATTGCCTACCCAGCAACAGGTCCCTTCTATGAAGATGGAAGGACTTGAGTTTGTTGCAAAGTT
>NW_011474531.1:16611-17021 GCF_000754665.1 Bison bison bison
CACTTTGCCAACAAAGGTTCGTCTAGTCAAGGCTATGGTTTTTCCTGTGGTCATGTATGGATGTGAGAGTTGGACTGTGAAGAAGGCTGTTCACTGAAGAATTGGTGCTTTTGAACTGTGGTGTTGGAGAAGACTTTTGAAAGTCCCTTGGACTTCAAGCATATCCAACCAGTCCATTCTGAAGGAGATCAGCCCTGGGATTTCTTTGGAAGGAATGATGCTAAAGCTGAAAGTCCAGTAGTTTGGCCACCTCATGCGAAGAGTTGACTCACTGGAAAAGACTCTGATGCTGGGAGGGATTGGGGGCAGGAGGAGAAGGGAACGACAGAGGATGAGATGGCTGGATGGTATCACTGACTTGATGGATGTGAGTCTCAGTGAACTCCGGGAATTAGTGATGGACAGGGAGG
>NW_011474532.1:0-618 GCF_000754665.1 Bison bison bison
GCTGACCCATACCTCCACAGGAGACTCAAACACAGGTCTGGCTCAGTCTCTGTGGGGCCTCTGGGTCCTGGTGTGCACAAGGTTTTGTCTGAGCCCTCCAAGCATCTCTGGTAGGTATGGGGTTTGATTCTAAATGCGATTTCACTCCTCCTACCATCTTGCTGGGGCTTCTCCTTTGCCCTTGGACATGGGATATCTTTTTTTGGTGGGATTCAACAGTTTCCTGTCAATGGTGGTTCAGCAGCAAGTTGTATTTTGGAGTTCTTGCATGTCCTTCTACTCTGAAGAGGTAGAAGGACATCTTCAGAGTCCTTCAGAGTCCTCCAGAAGATGAATGCATGTCCTTCTACTCTGCCATCTTGCCATACATCAAAACCATCCCCAAGAAAAGGAAATGCAAAAAGGCAAAATGGTTAACCGAGGAGGCCTTACAAATAGCTGAGAAAAGAAAAGAAGCTAAAAGAAAGGAGAAAAGGAAAGATACACCCATTTGAGTTCAGAGTTCTAAAGAATTACAAGGAGAGACAAGAAAGACTTCCTCAGTGATCAATGCAAAGAAATAGAGGAAAATAATAGAATGGGAAAGACTAGAGATCTCTTCAAGAAAATTAGAGATAC
>NW_011474533.1:0-634 GCF_000754665.1 Bison bison bison
CAGGGCATCTGTTTTCTAGCCAGATTATTCTTAAAAGTATGCTAATTCAATAAAATAATGATGATTATAATGAAATGAGCACAAACATCAGGCTAGGTAGATGAGTATATTTATCACTAAATATATAGTTGTTAAGTCACGGCATTTCTCTCTTATGTACTATTTTGGATGGAATCAATCCTTATTTTCTGCAAGAAATTGACTTTTTAAAAATTTATTTATTTTAATTGGAGGGTAATTACTTTATATATTGTACTGGATTTGGCCATACCTTGACATGAATCAGCCGTGGGTGTACATGTGTTCCCCATCCTCAACCCCCTCCCAACTCCCTCCCATCCCATCCCTCAGGGTCATCCCAGTGCACCAGCCCTGAGCACCCTGTCTCGTGTATTGAACCTGGACTGGCTATCTATTACACATATGATAATAAACATGTTTCAATGCCATTCTCTCAAATCCCACCCTCGCCTTCTCCCACAGAGTCCAAAAGTCTGTTCTTTGTATCTGTGTCTCCCTTGCTGTCTTGCATATAGGGTCATTGTTGCTGCTGCTGCTGCTAAGCCGCTTCAGTCGTGTCTGACTCTGTGCGACCCCATAGATGGCAGCCCACCAGGCTTCCCCGTCCCTGGGA
>NW_011474534.1:0-641 GCF_000754665.1 Bison bison bison
CTTGCTATAAACTAGCAAGGGGACCCTCTTTCTTTCCCCTTCTGATGGCTATTTCAAAAGCTTTCTCTATTTCTTTTATACTTTAATAAAACTTTATTACACAGAAACTCTGAGCAATGAAGCCTCATCACTGGCCCTAGATCAAATTCCTCTCCTCTGGAGGCCAAGAATCCCAGTCGGCTTACAGCAGCAACCTTTCTCTATTATTGTAGAAGTGTCTGTTTCTCTCTTCTATTCTGTCTGATTTTGCTTCACGTATATTGTGACAGTCTTGTTAGTTGTGTGTGTGTTTATAATTATAGCTTCTTGGTAAATTGACCCTTTAATCAATGTGAAATATCCTTCTTTGTGCCTTAAAACACATTTTGACTTAAAGTCTGTTTTATATGATATTTATATAACTACCCAAGTTCTCTTTTGGTTACTATTTGTGTGGAGTATTCCTTACATAATTTCACTTTCAATCTACCAGTTTCTTTTGATCAAAATGAATATTTTGTAGGCAGCATATAGTTTGATAGTTATATTTTTTCACCCCTTCTGCCAATCTATGCTTTTTGATTAGAGAGTTTACTCTGTTTACATTTAAACTTATTTCTGATAATGAAGAATTTGCTCAAACATTTTGCTTTTTTTTTTTT
>NW_011474535.1:0-836 GCF_000754665.1 Bison bison bison
TCTTAGTTTTTTGAATGTTGAGTTTTAAGCCAACTTTTCCACTCTCCTCTTTCACTTTCATCAAGAGGCCCTTTAGTTGTTCTTCGCTTTCTATCATAAGGGTGGTGTTATCTGTGTATCACAGAAATATCTGTGATATTTCTCCCAGCAATCTTGATTCCAGCTTGTGCTTCATCCAGCCTGGCATTTCTCATAATATACTCTGCATAAAAGTTAAATAAGCAGGGTGACAATATATAGACTTGACATACTCCTTTCCCAATTTGGAACCAATCTGTTGTTCCATGTCTGATTCTAACTGTTGTTTCTTGACCTGCATAAAAATTTCTCAGAAGGTAGATAAGTTGGTCTGGTATTCCTATCTCTAAGAATTTTCCACAGTTTGTTATGATACACACAGTCCAAGGCTTTGGCATAGTCAATAAAGCAAAAGTAGATGTTTTTCTGGAACTCTATTGCTTTTTCAGTGATCCAACAGATGTTGGAAATTTTATCTCTGAACTTTTATCAGGCAAACTAAAAGATTTCCAACCATAGATCAATAAAAAAATCTCTTAAAAGTCAAAGGCAAAAAATAAATTTTGATAACAGGAAAGAAGCAACTCATCACATAAAAGGAAACCTCAATAAGTCAACAATTCTTCCCCCCCCCCCCATGGAAACTATGGAGGCCAGAAGGATGTGGAATGAACTTGTTCAAAGAAAAATGTTTCAATTCTGTATCGGTTCTATATCCAGCATAGCTTTACTTCAAAAATCAAGGAGAAATAAGGACATTCCAAGATAAACAATGGTAGAAAATTTATTGCTAGTAAACCTGACCTATAAGAAAAATT
>NW_011474536.1:0-758 GCF_000754665.1 Bison bison bison
AAAAATCTAATATTTTTTATTGCCTCTACAGGTTTACCTTGTCCACAATGTCATACACTTGACCTTATGCAGTGTATAACCTTTTCCAGACTAGCTTATTTTACTTAATAACATTCATTCAGGTTTCATCCATTTCTTTTTGCAATTTGAGCTCATTTCTCTTTATTCTTGAATATTGTTACATTGAAGTACCTTAGTTTGTATTTTCTATTCAGCGATTAAAGGACATTTTGCTGCCTTCCAATCTGTGCATGTGTGTGAGAGAGACTGAGAGAGAGTAGGGATTAAAATGTTACATAATGCATGTGCATGTTTTTGTGTGGCCATTAGCTTTCATATCATTTGCTGAACTATCTAGCAGGCTAATTGCTGGATCATATGGCATGGCAATGTTTAGCTACGAAAGAAATTGCTTCCAAAGTGACTGTATCATTTTGTATTCCTCAATGAATGAGATCTGTTGTTCCTCACCTTTGCCAGTAATTGGTATTGTCAGATTTTTGTATTTGGCAATTCCAATAAATGTGCAGTGGTATCTCATTGATTTCACCAGTCTACTTTAAAAAGTTATCTTATTTCCATATTCCCATTGTAGCATTTCCACTGTGTTTTATTACCGTATATTCGTCAGGTGTTTTATCTTTAAACTGAAGTGTAAACAGATCTTCTGTTCAGTAAATCTTCTGCTGCTGTTTATACCATCAGTTATTACATTGCTAAATTAGTCCTCTAATAATTTTTTCATGAAAGACTCATAA
>NW_011474537.1:0-419 GCF_000754665.1 Bison bison bison
ATAGAAAGCCCAGAGATAAATCCATGCAGCTATGGACACCTTATCTTTGACAAAGGAGGCAAGAATATACAGTGGATTAAAGACAATCTCTTTAACAAGTGGTGCTAGGAAAACTGGTCAACCACTTGTAAAAGAATGAAACTAGAACACTTTCTAACTCTGTACACCAAAATAAACTCAACATAGATTAAAGATGTAAATGTAAGATAAGAACCTATAAAAGTCCTAGAGGGCATCATAGGCAAAACACTCTCCTACATAAATCACAGCAGCATCCTCTATGACCCACCTCCGAGAATGTTGGAAATAAAGCAAAAATAAACAAATGGTATATAATTAAAATTAAAAGCTTCTGCACAACAAAGGAAACTCTAAGCAAGGTGAAAAGACAGCCTTCAGAATGGGAGAAAATAATAGCA
>NW_011474537.1:519-1397 GCF_000754665.1 Bison bison bison
TCCTCACTCTGTGTGGGTTTGTACAGGTGGCTTGTCAAGGTTTCTTGGTTAGGGAAGCTTGTGTCGGTGTTCTAGTGGGTGGAGCTGTATTTCTTCTCTCTTACTGGAAACTGGCAAATGATGAGTCATCTTGTCTTGTCTAGATCCTAAAGTACAGATTGCCAGAGCTGAATTCTTTAAATATTAAAAATATTCCTTCCCTCTTCTTACCATCTTCTGAGACATTCAGACAAAAAAACATGGAGTTGAACTGAGAACACAACCTAGAAGCAAGCAAGTTATCTAATTATAAAAATGACATGTGACTTAGAGAACAAGCTTCTGTGATCATGGTGCTACCATTAATTTCCCTCTTTGGATCATTTTTAATTCTTTCAAATAGGAACCCGTTGACATTTCAATCATTGTGAAGATGTATTAGTACCACTTCTAACATTCTTAGAAAATGGAAATATTTAAGTGACTGCTAAAATCAGAATCCTAGACTGAATATGTTATCAGCTTCAGGGTTTTAAGGCCAGCAATGTCTAGTGTCAGAAACTTTTAAAAGTCATTTCTTTCATAATTTAGATGAATTCTGAATCCTTTTCATTCTTTTATCCACTTTCTATATCTATTTAATTTAACATAAAATAATCCATTCTCTTACAACATGTAGTCTATTCCTGGGCTTTATTTTCATAATGCAATTCATTTGTGCACAGTAATGAACCCCATGGTTTCATTAAAGGAAAAGAATTTAACTTGTCTGAGTCTTGCTTTCCTCATCTGTAGAATGGCAAAAGCTCTTATCACCTCTAAGAGCATGATTTGTGAAACGATTTGCTCTCTTGCTGTAGTTTGTAACCAATGCACACACCCACCACTCTCCTTCAGCA
>NW_011474537.1:4439-5794 GCF_000754665.1 Bison bison bison
GGTCTTTTAAAAATATGATCCCACTGCATTTAGGGGTGCATTTAAAGGAGTGACATACTGATTTATAAAACTTCCTTCATGGATCAGGCACAAAAACCCAAAACATGTAAGCCAAAAACATTCACTTCTGTGAAAAATTCTGTTACAATTCAATAATAAATAGGTGCAGAGTCAATGACTGAACATTGTTCAAAGAAACAGCTTTGAATTCTTATGTCTAATTTATGAGATCAATGAATTAGTGTCATGGTAGTGAAGCTTTGGAATTTACCCTCAGGTTAGGGCCAACAGGATTCAGACTGCTTCCATGTGGTCATCATGTAGCCTGGATGACCTAACACAGACAGGGAAAAAACAAGCTCTATGGAGGTAAAGGCAGCAATGGGGTGCAAAAGGGTTAATAGAGGGCACCCAGCAGGAGGTGAGGGGAATGAAACCCAGATGTTTTCTAGTGAACATTTCAGACAGATAAATATTAAATAGACACTGGATGATGATTGCAGAACCTGTGCTCCCTTTGATCCTAAGTATATTGTCCCTATGGGACAGTGAATCTGTCTGAAGACTAGATTGTTAATTTCAAAGTCTATCCCTCACATCTGTTCTTTTCTTGTCACCAGTCAGCCTCTGGATAACTCTGTGTGCATGTGTATGTGTGTCTCTGTGTGTGTCCAGTTATGCATATCAATCATGCTGAACTAAATGCTATTAAAAATGAGACAAAAACCCCTTTTGTAAAGATTATAAATTTCAGTGGTCCTAAATTTTGATAGAATACACATACACACCAAAAACTAATAACAAAATGTTACCAAGAGAAAGTTTCTGGAAAGAAAACATGTTTATAAAAGAGGAAATGATACAGTACTGGCAAAGGCGTTTATTATTATCATTTGCTTAAAAAGGATTATTGTGGAGAAGATATATAAACTTAATCATCAGTAACAACTGGGTCTGAGGAGACAACCAGGACATAATAGACTATAAAAGAGAGAGCTGAGGAAATACGAGCTCTAGTTCCCCTTTCTTGCTGACTACAAACTTTGAGCAAGACACTTCTTCACTGGGCAGCCAGAGAGAAAGTTGAACCAAGTTTTTAACTTCATTTACAAATCTGATATTTTATGATTCTATGATGTCTTATTTTTTTCTGCTTGTTTTTGGAAGAATAAATCCTTTGAGCATAGTTATTTTGGTAGTGCCTTTCAAAATACACTCACTGAGGGTCCTAGTGAGTGTGTATTTGTGACAATGATGTTATTTTTATGTAGACATTAAATCATGTCAGGATCGTCAATGTGTGGTTTGGGTTCTTTTGTGCAATTGGGAGTCTATGGACTCCTGCTTATACTTTT
>NW_011474537.1:9173-9677 GCF_000754665.1 Bison bison bison
GCTTTTAAGTTTAATTAGGTCCCATTTGTTTATTTTTGCTTTTATTTCCAATATTCTGGGAGGTGGGTCATAGAGGATCCTGCTGTGATGTATGTCAGAGAGTGTTTTGCCTATGTTCTCCACTAGGAGTTTTATAGTTTCTGGTCTTACGTTGAGATCTTTAATCCATTTTGAGTTTATTTTTGTATATGGTGTTAGAAAGTGTTCTACTTTCATTCTTTTACAAGTGGTTGACCAGATTTCCCAGCACCACTTGTTAAAGAGATTGTCTTTAATCCATTGTATATTCTTGCCTCCTTTGTCAAAGATAAGGTGTCCATATGTGTGTAGATTTATATCTGGGCTTTCTATTTTGTTCCATTGATCTATATTTCTGTCTTTGTGCCAGTACCATACTGTCTTGATAACTGTGGCTTTGTAGTAGAGCCTGAAGTCAGGTAGGTTGATTCCTCCAGTTCCATTTTTCTTTCTCAAGATCGCTTTGGCTATTCGAGGTTTTTTGTA
>NW_011474538.1:0-546 GCF_000754665.1 Bison bison bison
ACAGAGTAGGACCACAGTCAGGGGAGCCCCGCCCCATGTGCCTGATATACTGAACAACAGAGAAGGACCTCAGGCAAGGGAGCCCTCTAAGTGCCTGAACGGGTGGAGCTTTGGAGAAAGACTGGCTAGAGAGGCCTTCTGATCGCCAGCTACCAGAGGCTCGAAAAAAGTGTCTAGTTAGGGCCATAACTTCTGCACTGGAGGCAATCCGTGTCTGTGCACACTTGGTGCTGCCAGGGTCTCCTCAAGCCAGGGAGCTGCGTTACTGTCACGCTCAACTCTTATTGGGGCAGAGCTGCCACAGGCAAAAAAAAACCTAGCATCTATGCAGGCAAGGTCATTTCAGTTATGTCTGATTCTTTGCAACCCTGTAGACTGTGGCCTTCCAGGCTTCTCTTTCAGGGAGAGGGGGTTTGCCAGGCAAGAATATTAGAGGGTATTGGACCATACTGGTTGTCATACCCTTCTAGAGCACTATATTTCCTGCTGCCCTAGCCACCAACTCCCCTGAGTACCTGGTGCTATCAGAACTGCTGCGACCCAAAG
>NW_011474538.1:4150-4707 GCF_000754665.1 Bison bison bison
GGTCCATAGGAGGCCAAGGTCATGAAATCAACCTTTACATAACAAGAAAAGTGGTGGGAAAATTAACCCACATTGGTTGGGTACCACATATTTTATCCACATAGCTGAATGATAGTCTCATAGTTTTGTGTCCATGGTGTTCAGAAGATTAATGAGGCAATGGGTCACTAGCAACTAACATTTTTTCTGCATGTAATTTGTGCCTACACATTTCACCCTCACTGTTTCATCTGACACTCCCAGTAATCATATGGCATAGGGAATACCAACATTTTCTGCTCTACAAATAAACAAGAATAAAGCTGTTTTAATGCACACAGATGGTTCTGGATTTAGTGAGACTCAACACTTAATTTGTCCCTTTATTTGTTTTGGAGGAGCAGTGCTAAGAGAATCCTGACTCACATGGATAAAAGTGTAATGGGTTGCCTTGTAGAATTTTACGTTTCAGACACTTGAAGTCAGAATGCAAAAAACAGAGAGACAGACAGAGAAGGGAGGGCTGATGTGTGGGCAACATTCCAGGGAAGAGCTAAACTCCTGCTAATCACTAATTT
>NW_011474538.1:4807-5547 GCF_000754665.1 Bison bison bison
GAAACAGACGTAAACAGACATTTCTCCAAAGAAGACATGCAGATGGCTAACAAACACATGAAAAGATGCGTGACATCGCTCATTATTAGAGAAATGCAAATCAAAACTACAATGAGATGTCACTTCACACTGGGCAGAATGGCCATTATCAAAACGTCTACAAAGAATAAATGCTGGAGAGGATGTGGAGAAAAGGGAACGCTCTTGCACTGTTGGTGGGAATGTAACTTGATACAGCCACTATGGAAGACAGTATGGAGATTCCTTAAAAAATTAGGAGTAAAACCACCATATGACCCAACAATCCCACTCCTAGGCATATACCCTGAGGAAACAAAGATTGAAAAAGACACATGTATCCCATTGTTCATTGCAGCACTTTTTACAGTAGCTAGAACATGGAAGCAACCTAGATATCCATCAACAGATGAATGGATAAAGATATACACAATGGAATATTACTCTGCCATAAAAAGGAACACATATGAGTTAGTTCTAATGAGGTGGATGAACCTAGAACCTATTATACAGAGTGAAGTAAGTCAGAAAGAGAAAGATAAATATTGTACTTTAATGCATATATACAGAATCTAGAAAAATGGTATTGAAGAATTTATTTACAGGGAAACAATGGAGAAACAAACATAGAGAATAGACTTATGGACATGGGGAGGGTGGAGGAGAGGTGAGATGTATAGAAATAGTAGCATGGAAACTTACATTACCATATGCAAAATAGC
>NW_011474538.1:9237-9878 GCF_000754665.1 Bison bison bison
TAGCTTTGGCTATTCAAGGTTTTTTGCATTTCCATACAAATTGTGAAATTATTTGTTCTAGCTCTGTGAAGAATACCGTTGGTAGCTTGATAGGGATTGCATTGAATCTATAGATTGCTTTGGGTAGTATACTCATTTTCACTATATTGATTCTTCTGATCCATGAACATGGTATGTTTTTCCATCTGTTAGTGTTCTCTTTGATTTCTTTCACCAGTGTTTTATAGTTTTCTATATATAGGTCTTTAGTTTCTTTTTATATCCTGCAAATTTGCTATAATCACTGATTAGTTCTAGTAATTTTCTGGTGGAGTCTTTAGGGTTTTATATGTAGAGGATCACGTCATCTGCAAATAGGGAGAGTTTTACTTCTTCTTTTCCAATTTGGATTCTTTTTATTTCTTTTTCTGCTCTGATTGCTGTGGCCAAAACTTCCAAAAGTATGTTGAATAGGAATGGTGAAAGTGGGCACCCTTGTCTTGTTCCTGACTTTAGAGGAAATGCTTTCAATTTTTCACCATTGAGGATAATGTTTGCTGTGGGTTTGTCATATATAGCTTTTATTATGTTGAGGTATGTTCCTTCTGTTCCTGCTTTCTGGAGAGTTTTTTTTTTTATCATAAATGGGTGTTGTAATTTTG
>NW_011474539.1:0-620 GCF_000754665.1 Bison bison bison
AGTACTCTTGCCTGGAAAATCCCATGGATGGAGGAGCCTGGTAGGCTGCAGTCCATGGGATCGCTAGGAGTTGGACACAACTGATCGACTTCACATTCACTTTTCCCTTTCATGCATTGGAGAAGGAAATGGCAACCCACTCCAGTGTTCTTGCCTGGAGAATCCCAGGGACAGGGGAGCCTGGTGGGCTGCCATCTATGGGGTCACACAGAGTCGGACACGACTGAAGCGACTTAGCAGCAGCAGCAGCAGCATGGGTCACCTTCTCTTCCCCTTTTAAGGTAATGTGTGAGACACCAACTTGGATATATTATGCCCTTCAGAAGAGAATGAGTCCTCACATAGTACAGTTAAATACAATGAGTTGCTCTTGTAGTTGGAGTGATCTTAGAAAGGGTTTTAAAGTCAGCTTTGGCTCAGAGAATGAATGCCCTTGAACTTTTCCATTTGTGCTTTACGCAGTGTTAACTTTCTTTTCTTCTAGGTACTAGCGAACTTTAGATAATGTGCATCTATCATTTTCTCTTGCTTTTATTCCAACATGATTTAATTAATTTCAATTAAATACCAAGACAAAGACTCTCTTTTCATGTACTTTAAACATTCTGTCTTCTGCCAGC
>NW_011474540.1:0-511 GCF_000754665.1 Bison bison bison
ACTGCAAACAAAGCTAGAGGAGGTGATGGAACTCCAGTTGATCTATTTCAAATCTTAAAAGATGATGCTGTGAAAGTGATGCCCTCAGTATGCCAGTAAATATGGAAAACTCAGCAGTGGCCAGAGGACTGGAAAAGGTCAATTTTCATTCCAATCCCAAAAAAGGCAATGCCAAAGAATGCTCAAACTTCCACAAAATTGCACTCATGTCACATGCTAACAAAGCAATGTTCAAAATTCTCCAAGCAGACTTCAGCAGTATGTGAACCATGAAATTCCAAATGTTCAAGCTGGATTTAGAAAAGACAGAGGAACAGAGACCAAATTGCCAACATCCATTAGATCATTGAAAAAGCAAGAGAGTTCCAGAAAACATACTTCTAATTTATTGACTATGCCAAAACCTTTGACTCTGTGGATCACAGCAAACTGGAAAATTCTTAAAGAGATGGAAGTACCAGACCACCTTACCTGCCTCCTGAGAAATCTGTATGCAGGTCAAAAAGCAACA
>NW_011474541.1:0-509 GCF_000754665.1 Bison bison bison
TGCATCGAATATCTTTTTCCTGCCCCTCACTTTCAGTCTGTATGTGTCCCTAGGTCTGAAGTGGGTCTCTTTTAGACAGCGTGTGTAGGGGTCTTATTTTTGTATTCATTCAGCCCACCTTTGTCTTTTGGTTGGATCATTTAATCCATTTACATTTCATGGAATTATTGATATGTATCTTTCCTGGAGAACGCTATGGACAGAGAAGCCTGGCAGGCTGCAGTCCATGGGGTTGCAAAGAGTCATACACAACTAAGTGATTTCTACTTGACTTTTACTTTATGATCTATTATTATTTATAGTTTTGGGTCCTTTTTATAGGTTTTTTCTTCCTTTGTGTTTTCTGTCTAGAATGGTCCCTTTAGAATTTGTTGTAAAGCTGGTTCAATGGTGCTGAGTTCTCTTAAGTTTTGCTTATCTTTAAAGCTTTTGATTTCTTTGTCAAATCTGAATGATATCCTTGCTGGGTAGAGGTATTTCTTTGTTTATAGGTTTTTTTTTTTTTTTCC
>NW_011474542.1:0-3464 GCF_000754665.1 Bison bison bison
CTCTAAAGAGTCTTCTCCAACACTACAGTTCAAAAGCATCAATTCTTCAGCGCTTAGCTTTCTTTTAAATATGCTCAATTAATCGATAAGTTTCTCTTTTGGCCATGACATAATGCTTGTCGGATCTTAGTTCCTTGACCAGGGTTGAACCTAGGCCCTAGCAGTGAAAGTGCAGAATCCGAACCTCTGGACCACCAGGAAATTCCATAATCTATAAACCTTTATGCAAGTATATCACATACAAAGTGATAAGTTTATGTTACATTATGGAGACATAAATGCAAAAAGCAGTGATTCCTCACTCCTTGCAAGGAGTCTGACAGCATTAAATATGGCATATGATCAAGATAATGCTACCAAATGTATGAGATTACCTGTATTTTGAATCTCTAGGGAGGCTGGGCATTGAGGAGCACAAATTCACTCTTTTCAGATAGAAAGATTGTGGGAGATCAACTGACCCCACTCACCTGTCTGAGAGGACCTCACCCCGTCCTCCTTCTCTGGGGGCACTTCCTCCTCATTCCCCTGAGAGGGAGAAGGAGTTCCAGGCACTGGTACTTCTTCAGCATCATCATAATTTTCATCAGGGACATCAGTCGTCTGATCTGGGGGTTCCAAGAGCAGACAAGGGAGTGGATGAAACCACAGTAAGTGGGTTGGTCTGGGGAATATCTAAGATACCTTCTGACCCAGAGTTTCCAAGTTTCTGAATAGAGGCACCAGTCACTCCTTGTTTCAAAAGACTTTTTTCTCTAAGACCATGTTTCATTTTGATGTGTCCATAGCCAAAACATGATATTACATATCTCAATATTTTCTGGTGGAAACTACATACCTCAAAGCAACTCTTCCACCATTGAGCATGGCTAAAGTACTTTGACAAATTGTGCTTTACAGATGTTAATTTTTTTTAAACATTGTGTGCCTGTTGTGATTCTGTACACAGAGAGACCAGTCCCAATGTGACACATCACAGAACAGCCAGAGAAGGAGAAGGATGAACCCCATCTGGACACAAGGGATGCCTCTGGTCCATCAAAGGAAAACCATTCCCCTTAAATCTCCTCTCTGTGAGGGAAACTCTCCTCCCCAGAGCCCAGCCAAGGCAGGTCCACCTCTATTTCCTGGACTGGATCTGTAGTCACTGTTGTCCTCACCATCTCTGGTGTAATACAGCAGTTTAGTCAGTGAGAAATCTAACGGGAAGCCTCATGTGGAGACAAACATCACACAACACACAACATGACCCTCCCCACACCCACGGGACCTGTGTTAAGGCTGAGAAGGGACAGGCCTGGATTCTGCAGTGTAGACAGAGGCTGGGAGGTCACGGGGCTCTGAGAGGCCATCCTGCCTCTTTGGAGGAGCTGTCTCTGTGAGCCTGGGGCACACATGGGGTCTGCAGATGCTGAGAAGATGTGCACAGCCAGTGGGTGGTGACAACCAGAGATCCCAGGAGGGCAGAGACACTCACCTGGGCTGCCCAGACCTTCCTTCTGTGTCAGAAGGTAATCGAGCTCCTCATACACAGCTTCAGCAAGAGCATCTTCATAGCTGGATAAGGCTGAGAGATCCCCCAGCAAGTCAGAGAAGCTTCCCCAGATACCCCGATCCAGCCAGCCCACCTTCATCTCCCTAGTGCTCACATGGAGCTGCCAGGACCTCAGCATCGTCTCCTACCCCATGCACCATGTCAGCACCTTCTCCCTCATCTGACCCTGATTACATCTCAGTGCCAACTCTGTCTGGTCTCACAGGAGAGGCCATGACTTATGAGAGTTCACACCCCAGTCCTAAGAACCTCTGTCTACTCAGCCCTTAGAGCTCAGCACGGAGCACATGGAGTCTACAACTCCGAACAGTACCTGGCCCAGGTTCCCCTCCTCATACCTGCCCCATCTCCTGCCTCCACACACTCTCCCTGGTCCCCAGTTCCCCCTGCAGCCCACCTCTGCGCTCTGCTCTCCATCTGAGTAGCTGAGTCACCAGGATGACGAGGACCAGGAAGAGAAGCGACCCCAGGATAAGGCAGAGAACCCCAGGCAGGGAGAAGATGCCAGGGAGAGAATTTGAGGTTGTTCTGGTCCCTAAGGAGAACAGGAAAAAGGGCTGGAGATAGTCTTGGGCACAGAGAAATCTCCTGTGTCAGCATTTTCAGGAGCTCTGGACAATGGCGTCTCAGCCTCATACTGTCAGGGCTCCTCCGGGTCTCGTCCTGAGACAAGTCAACTCCACTCTGGCCAGTGTGGCCCCGAGGCAGAGATGGGGATTGTCAGGGAGCTGCCCTGCAGAGACAGCCTCTGAGGACCCAGCTGATCCCTTCTCCTTGGGCTTCAGGAGACAGAGCATCAAACAGTCCAGGGACTTGCACCTCTCTGATGAGGAGCAACACTCAAGGGCAGGTGGGAGATCCTTAGATTCTACAAGGAAGCCAGACTTCCTTGGACCCCAGGCATGAGAACATTTGACCCTGGACATCAAGGCAGGGGATTTCCCCAGTGTAATGCCCTGGCTCCTCCCCAACAGCCATGGCTCCTCAGACTCTTTCCTCTTCTGAGTTGTCAGAGGGCCCACAGAATAGGTCCCCAGTATTTGAGTGTTCTCTCCTGCCCGTGGATGGATCACAGTACCTGCTGTGGTCGTGGGCAATGTTGTCCTTACACCTAAAGAGAAAAACAGTAGTGTGGGGAAGAAGAATTGGCCAGAATGCAGGGCAACCCATTTTTCCCTCCTGAGCCTGAAATCACCCCTCTCAGTCTCCACAGCATCAATGTCCAGGCCTCCCAGCTCCCTCATCCTAGATCAGAGCCCCAGCACCCGGGATGTCTGAACACACACTCCCCACCACGCCCGGCCCAGCCCGCTGCCCCAGGTCACCCAGGGCGGACCCCGAGCCCCTCACTCACCAGAGCACCTCACACCAGCATCCTCCTCGTGCTTGCAGTCGCTCTGCCCCCAGGGCTCTGCAACACAGTCCCACAGGGAGGACTCCCGGCCCCCGCACTGCACCTCGTCCAGCCAGATGCTCCCATTTCCAGGGCCAAATGCTGCAGACCGCACGGCTTCCAGGGCCTGGCCACAGCCCAGCTGCTGACACACCACCTCAGCCTCTGCCAGGCTCCAGGAGTCATCGCACACGGTGCCCCAGGAGCCGTTGTGCCACACCTCCACCCGCCCTGAGCACTCGCTGTCTCCTCCCCTGAGCCGGAGCTTCTCTCTGTCTGAAAAGGCAGCAGCCCCTCCTGTGACTGCCCTGGTGAGAGGAAGGAGCCCCTGGGAGCCACATGGGATGGGGCGGGGCCGAAGTACCTGTGCAGGGGGCAGCAGTTGGACAGCTCTTGGGTCTTCTTCCTGCACACAACAGGGAAACAATGGATCAGGAATAGCTGAGGGTGTTCCTGTCCCCACATAAGATTATCTAAGGTCCATGGCTCGGTGCAAATGACATGTGAAAACACAGG
>NW_011474543.1:0-1034 GCF_000754665.1 Bison bison bison
TGACTCTCTGTGATCCCATGGACTGCGGCACACCAGGCTTCCCTGTCTATCACCAACACCCAGAGCTTGCTGAAACTCATATCCATTGAGTTGGTGATACCATCCAACCACCTCATCCTCTGTCATCTTCTCCTCCTGCCTTCAATCTTTCCCAGCATCAGGGTCTTTTCTAAGGAGTCAGTTCTTCACATCAGGTGGCCAAGGTATTGGAGCTTCTACTTCAGCTCAGTCCTACCAATGAATATTCAAGATTGATTTCCTTTAATATGACTGGGTTGATCTCCTTGCCATCCAAGGCTCTCTAAAGAGTCTTCTCCAACACTACAGTTCAAAAGCATCAATTCTTCAGCGCTTAGCTTTCTTTTAAATATGCTCAATTAATCGATAAGTTTCTCTTTTGGCCATGACATAATGCTTGTCGGATCTTAGTTCCTTGACCAGGGTTGAACCTAGGCCCTAGCAGTGAAAGTGCAGAATCCGAACCTCTGGACCACCAGGAAATTCCATAATCTATAAACCTTTATGCAAGTATATCACATACAAAGTGATAAGTTTATGTTACATTATGGAGACATAAATGCCAAAAGCAGAGTGATTCCTCACTCTTTGCAAGGAGTCTGACAGCATTAAATATGGCATATGATCAAAATAATGCTACCAAATGTATGAGATTACCTGTATTTTGAATCTCTAGGGAGGCTGGGCATTGAGGAGCACAAATTCACTCTTTTCAGATAGAAAGATTGTGGGAGATCAACTGACTCCACTCACCTGTCTGAGAGGACCTCACCTCGTCCTCCTTCTCTGGGGGCACTTCCTCCTCATTCCTCTGAGAGGGAGAAGGAGTTCCAGGCACTGGTACTTCTTCAGCATCATCATAATTTTCATCAGGGACATCAGTCGTCTGATCTGGGGGTTCCAAGAGCAGACAAGGGAGTGGATGAAACCACAGTAAGTGGGTTGGTCTGGGGGAATAGTCTAAGATACCTTCTGACCCAGAGTTTCCAAGTTTCTGAATAGAGGCACCAGTCACT
>NW_011474543.1:4268-8564 GCF_000754665.1 Bison bison bison
GTAAACCAAATATAAATTAATGGTAACAGCCTATGATAATAGTTCATATTAAAAATATTCAGTCCAGAAGCACAGAGTCAATTTATATTCAAAATCTCATATACATAATTTTAATGGAAAATTATTAGATAGATTATAAACTACTCTTACCTATTATTCAATGTGACAAGTGGGCAAGTGAAGACTACTGTTGTAAAAGGAAACTCTCTTTTCTAAATTTATTTTTAATTGGAAGATAATTGCTCCACAATGTAGTGTTGGTTATGTGTGTGTGTGTGTTAGTCACTCAGTCATGTCCAACTCTTTGTGACCCTATGGACTGCAGCCCACCAGGCTCCTCTGTCCATAGGATTTTCCAGACAAACACACTGGAGTGGATTGCTATTCACTTCTCCACTGGATCTTCCCTACCCAGGGATCAAACCCAGATCTCCTGCACTGCAGGCAGTTTCTTTGCTGTCTGAGCCACCAGAAAAGCCCATAGTGTTGGTTAGGAATCTCTTAAAAAGGAAGTATACAGGAAAGACTTAGTAGAATTCTGAGAAGATATATGGACACATATATGTACACACTGAGTAAGCCAGAAATGTTTGCAATAGTTAAAAAAAGCATATTGATATATCTGTGGCGGATTCATGTTGATGTATGGCAAAACCAATACAATATTGTAAAGTAATTAACCTCCAATTAAAATAAATAAATTTATATTTATAAAAGAAAAAAATAAAAATAAAAATCTATTATAATCTTGAAAAAAAAACTACAGGGGAAAAGTGATGGTACAGGGGAAAAGTGATGGGGGAATGGAAAAAAAAAAGCCTACTGAGAAAAATTTGTATTGAGAAGATGCAGAAATAATAAACAAAAGACTGAAAATATATACAAAAGAATTGAAGCTGAGAGAAATAAATATAAATTCAATAAAACAGAAGGGTAAATAGTACCTGTCATAAAGTATCAATATTTATATATTCTTTCCAGATCATCCTTTCAAAACTCCTACCCACTCTATGCAGAGAACCTCTGAGAAAACGATGGCAGGACCTCTGTGAGCGGGTTGCTCATTTTCATGGTCAAACACTTTACCACCTCTCAATTCACAGGGTTTAATTGTAGGGAAAATATCATCAACAAAAGGTCTCATAGTTTAATGCCTCTTTGGCCTTCAAATGAAAAAGACAAAGAGATGAGCAAAGAGAGGCAAGGAAGGGAGTGAGCCTCTGCTTTTAAAGTATCTGATCCCACATTCTCTTAGCTATGGGTTTCAGGCAACATCCAGCATACCCTTCAAGGTGCACCTGAATGGGTGTGTGTGTTTGTGTATGTGGAGGGGGAGGGAAGGAGAGAGAGAAACAGAGAGAGAGAAATGTTGAAGGAATAAGGTGCTATGGTTTGACTATTTGTTGCCCTCACAAACATTTATTTATTTCATTCAAAATTTACTGCTGAAATCTCATCCCCAATGTAACAGTATTTAGTGGTGGAGCCTTCTCAAACTCTTCCAAAAACAGAAGAACAGAACACTTCCAAATTCATTTTATGAAGCCAACATCAGTCTGATACCAAAGCCAGATAAGGACACCATGAGAAAAGAAAATTATGGGCTAATACTCTGATAAATACAGGTGAAAAAATCGTCAACAAAATATTAGAAAACTGAATTTGAGAATACACTAAAAGAATCATACACCATGATCAAGTGATATTTGTTGCAAGGATACAAGGATAGTTCGACATTCACAAATTAATCAATGTGATACACCAAATAAACAAAATGAAGGTAAAAATCATATCCTCAAAGGATACAGAAAAAGTGTTTGACAAATTCAACATCCACTTACAGTAAAAACTCTTTTACTAAGTAGGTATAGAAGGATTGCATCTCAACATAATTAAGGCCATATGAAAAGTACACAGCTAACATCATACTTGACTGTAAAAAACCAAAAGCTTTTCCTCTGAAATTAGACACAAAACAAAAATGTCTACTCTCACCACTTTTATTCAACTTAGTTTTGGTAGTCCTATCCAGATCCATCAGGCAATAAAAAGAAACTCAAAACATCCAAATCTGAAAGGAAGAGGCAAAACTGACACTATTTTCAGATTGAAAAGTGAAAGTGTTAGTCACTCAGTCGTGTCTGACTCTTCACAACCCCAAGGACTGCAGCCTGCCAGGCTCCTCTGTCCATTGGGATTCTCCAGGCAAGAATACTGGAGTGGGTTGCCATTCCCTCCTCCAGGGGATCTTCCTGACCCAGGGACTGAACCCGGGTCTCTTGCATTGCAGACAGATTCTTTACCATCAGAGTCATGAGGAAAGAAATCCCCTTACATGATATTATATGTAGAAAACACTAAAGACTTCAGCAAAAATATGAGAACTAATACACTCAGTAAAGTTGCAGAAGAAAAATCTGTATACAAAAATCATATGCATTTCTTTACACTAACAACAAACTGCTATAAGAGAAACTGAGAAAACAATTCTATTTACATTTGCATGAAAATGAATAAAATGTCTAGGAATAAATTTAACCAAGGAGGTGAAAGACCTGTACACTGAAAACTATAAACACATCAATGAAAGATACTGAAGATGACTCAAATAAATGGAAAGATATTCTGTGCTCATGGATTGGAAGATCTAATATTACTAATATGCCCATACTACCCAAAGCATCTACAGATTCACTGCAATCCTTATCAAAATTCAATGGAAATTTTCACAGATACAGAAGAAACAATCCTAAAATTTGCATGGAACAACAAAAGATGCTCAATACCAAAGCAATCTTGAGAAAGAATAACACAGCTATAGGTGTCATGCTTCCTGATTTCAAACTATATTACAAAGCTATATTAATCAAAACAGTATGTTGATGGTATAAAAATGAACACAGAGATCAATGGAATAGAATAGAGAGTCCATAAATAAACCCACATTTCTATGTTCAATTAATTTGTGACAAAGAAGCCAAGAATATACACTGGGAAAAGGACAGTTTTTTCAGTAAATGGCATGGGGAACACTGGACAGCCACATGCAAAAAATGAAACTGGACCACTATCTTACACCATTCACAAAAATTAACTCAAAATAGATTAAAGACTTGATCATAAGTCCTGAAGCCATAAAATTTCTACAAGAACAAACAGAAAATAAAATCCTTGACACCAGTCTTTGTGATGATATTTTGGATTTGACACCAAAAGCAAAGGGAACAAGAGTAAAAACAAGCAGTTGTGATGGCATAAGGCTAAGAAGCTTCTGTCCAATTAAGGAAACCATCAACAAAGTGAAAAAACAACCTGTGGAATTGGAGAAAATATTTGCATATTATATCTCTGGTAAGGATTATTATCCAAAATACACAAGGAGCTCATACAACTCAGTAGCAAAAAACAAACAATCTGATTTTTTTTAATGGACAGAGAACCTGAATAGACATTTTTTTAAAGAATACATACAACTTTCCAATAGGTACATGAAAACGTGCTCAGTACTATTAATCATCAGAAAATACAAATCAAAACCACAATGAGATATGACCTCATATCCTCTAGAAAGGCATTTATCAAAAAGAAGAAATAACAGGAGCTCAGGAGAATGTGAAGAGACAGGAAAGCTTTTGCACACTTAGAGGGAATGTAAGTTGATGCAGCCCCTATAGAGACAGTATTGAGGTGCATCAAAAATTAAAAATAGAACTGCAATATGATTTAGGAATTTCACTTTGGGGTATTTATCTGAAGAAACAAAAACACTAACTTGAAAACCCAATGTTCACTGCAGCAACATATGTTCAGTTGCTAGGTTGTGTCTGACTCTTTGCAACCCCATGGACTGCAGCATGCCAGGCTCCTCTGTCCTTCACTAACTCCCAAAGTTTGCTCAAATTCATGTCCACTGAACTGGTGATGCTATCTATCTCATCCTCTGTGGCCCCCTTCTTCTTTTGCCTTCAATCTTTCCCAGCATCGGGGTCTTTTCCAATGAGTCAGCTCTTCTCATCAGGTGGCCAAAGTATTGGAGCTTCAGCATCAGTCCTTCCAATGAATATTCAGGGTTGATTTCCTTTAGGATTGATTGGTTTGATCTCCTTGCTGCCCAAAGGACTCTCAATTCAATTGTGGCATCCAAGCAGCACAATTCAAAAGAATTAACTCTTTTTAGCTTCTTCTATAACCTGGCTCTCACGTCCAGATTTGACTACTGGAAAAAATACCAGATCAGATCAGTCACTCAGTCGTGTCTGACTCTTTGCGACCCCATGAATCGCAGCACGCCAGGCC
>NW_011474544.1:0-578 GCF_000754665.1 Bison bison bison
AACTATTGAGCCCTTACACAGCAACTACTAAATGTGTTGAAGTTGTGCCTAGAGCCCATGCTCTGCAGCAAGAGAAGCCACTGCAATGAGAAGTTCATGGATTGCAACTAGAGAGTAGCTCACATTCACTGCAATTAAAAAAAAAAAAAAAGCCCATGCAGCAATGAAAACACAGCACTGCCAAAAATAAATAAATACATACATTTAAAAAAATTATTTAAAAAAAAGAATGTAATTGTCTGGTCATATGCCAGCAAATTTGGAAAACTCAGCAGTGGCCACAGGACTGGAAAAGGTCAGTTTTCATTCCAATCCAAAAGAAAGGCAATGCCAAAGAACGCTCAAACTACCACACAATTGCACTCATCTCACACGCTAGTAAAGTAATGCTCAAAATTCTCTGAGCCAGGCTTCAGCAATACATGAGCCGTGAACTTCCTGATGATCAAGCTGGTTTTAGAAAAGGCAGAGGAACCAGAGATCAAATTGCCAACATCTGCTGGATCATGGAAAAAGCAAGAGAGTTCCAGAAAAACATCTATTTCTGCTTTATTAACTATGCCAAAGACTTTGACTGT
>NW_011474545.1:0-516 GCF_000754665.1 Bison bison bison
AGGAAGCAGCAGTTAGAACTGAACATGGAACAATAGACTGGTCCAAATAGGAAAAGGAGTACGTCAAGGCTGTATATTGTCACCCTGCTTATTTAACTTCTATGCAGAGTACATCATGAGAAACGCTGGGGTGGAAGAAGCACAAGCTGGAATCAAAATTGCCAGGAGAAATATCAATAACCTCAGATATGCAGATGACACCAGTGTGGCAGAAAGTGAAGAGAAACTAAAGAGCCTCTTGATGAAAATGAAGGAGGAGAGTGGAAAAGTTGGCTTATAGCTCAACATTCAGAAAATGAAGATCATGGCATCTGGTCCCATCACTTCATGGCAAACAGATGGGGAAACAGTGACGGCCTTTATTTTTTTGGGCTCCAAAATCACTGCAGATGGTGACTCCAGCCGTGGAATAAAAAGATGCTTGCTCCTTGGAAGAAAAGTTATGATCAACCTAGACAGCATATTCAAAAGCAGAGACATTACTTTGCCAACAAGGTCCATCTAGTCAAGGCTATG
>NW_011474546.1:0-543 GCF_000754665.1 Bison bison bison
TGACTGTATAGAACTTCTCCATCTTTGGCTGCAAAGAATATACTCAATCTGATTTTGGTGTTGACAATCTGGTGATGTCCATGTATAGAGTCTTCTCTTGTGTTGTTGGAAGAGGGTGTTTGCTATGACCAGTGCATTCTCTTGGCAAAACTCTATTAGTCTTTGCCCTGCTTCATTCTGTATTCCAAGGCCAAATTTGCCTGATACTCCAGGTGTTTCTTGACTTTCTACTTTTGCATTCCAGTCCCCTATAATGAAAAGGATATCTCTTTTGGGAGTTAGTTCTAAAAGGTCTTGTAGGTCTTCATAGAACCGTTCAACTTCAGCTGCTTTAGCGTTACTGGTTGGGGCATAGACTTGGATTACTGTGATATTGAATGGTTTGCCTTGGAAACGAACAGAGATCATTCTGTCGTTTTTGAGATTGCATCCAAGTACTGCATTTCGGACTCTTTTGTTGACCATGATGGCTACTCCCTTTTTTTTCTGAGGGATTCCTGCCCCAGTAGTAGATACAATGGTCATCTGAGTTAAATTCACCCA
>NW_011474547.1:0-706 GCF_000754665.1 Bison bison bison
AAAAACACTGAATAAATACTAGACTACTCATCCCCCAGCAAATTAACTTGAGTCAACCGGAAAATTGCACTGATGGGTATTTATTGTTCTAGGACTAATTTTACTTAACTGCAAAATTTTAAAAACAATTTAAAATTATCTTTGTAAGGTGTGACTCTCTGAAAGCTATAAAAGGAAACATAAAGGCACTTACATACAAGGTATATAATGCTGGCTACCATTTAAAGTCATGCACTTCAACCATCAAAGCAATTTAAAATAGTTTAGCAAAGGTTTCTCATGAGCACTGCCACAAAGTGTTAGGCAAAGCTGTCATTTAAAATCATATAATGATTTTCCTTTTAGAATCAATTACCAGATAATCACGATGATGTAATCACTGACCTAGAGCCAGACATCCTGGAATGTGAAGTCAAGTGGGCCTTAGAAAGCATCACTATGAACAAAGCTAGTGGAGGTGATGGAATTCCAGTTGAGCTATTCCAAATCCTGAAACATGATGCTGTGAAAGTGCTGCACTCAATATGCCAGCAAATTTGGAAAACTCAGCAGTGGCCACAGGACTGAAAAAAGTCAGTTTTCATTCCAATCCCAAAGAAAGCCAATGCCAAAGAATGCTCAAACTACTGCACAATTGCACTCATCTCACATGCTAGTAAAGTAATGCTCAAAATTCTCCAAGCCAGGCTTCAGCAATATGTGAACC
>NW_011474548.1:0-335 GCF_000754665.1 Bison bison bison
CAGTTCAGTTCAATTCAGTTGGTCAGTCATGTCCAACTCTTTGTGACCCCATGGACTGCAGCACGTCAGGCTTCCCTGTCCACCACCAACTCCTGGAGTCTAATCAAACTCTTGTCCACTGAGTCAGTGATGCCATCCAAAAACTTCATCCTCTGTCATCCCCTTCTCCTCCCACCTTCAGTCTTTCGCAGCATCAGGGTCTTTTCAAATCAGGAGTTTCAGCTTCAATATCAGTCCTTCCAATGAACATCCAGGAGTGACCTCCCTCAGGATGGACTGGTTGGATCTCCCTGCCGTCCAAGGGACTCTCAAGAGTCTTCTCCAACACCACAGTT
>NW_011474548.1:3943-5008 GCF_000754665.1 Bison bison bison
AATCTTAAAGCTATTTGCCACTGGGGACTTTGGTCTGAAGATTCAGGTGCAAGGCTTCTGAACTTGTTATACTATGAGCACGTGAAACTCAACTAAACACAGAGGGAAAGATGAGTTAGACTTTATCTTTTACCCAGATTTTATCTTTATTTCCTGGGAATCATTCTTGAACTTTGTTGTTCACAGTATGATGAACCAGACACTTCACTTTGAAACAAACTTCCCCAAGTTGGAAAACAGTAGCTAAAAAAAAAAAAAAAAAAAATAGATTGCTTGAAATGTCCATAGAGATTGGAATTTGAAAACAAACCACTTACTTATAGCAGAATGGCTTGTTTTATTGATTCACTCATAATATGCTCAAGCACCTTCTATTTGACGTGCTCTAGTGAGGCCTGAGTTTGAGTGAACTCCAGAAGTTGGTGATGGACCAGGAGGCCTATCGTGCTGTGATTCATGGGGTTGTAAAGAGTCGGACATGACTGAGCGACTGAACTGAACTGAAGTGAGGCATTGGTCCAGGCACTGGGGTAGCAGCAGTAATAAAATAGACAAACCCCCTGTCCTAATACTGCTGATATTCTCATTTAATTTGTGTGAATAAAAAAGAGGAAAGTGGTTGTTAGCCCCTGGAAGCAAAGAATGAAATTTAAAAAGGCAATAGTTTTACATATAGATAAGACAAGATTAATATAAATGTTCTTGAGACAGAAGGTATAGCTGATTTTCACTGGGTCAGTGACCCCTCAATGGTCCTTTGTCTGGAGTCACAAATGCTACTTATGAAATCAGGTTCTGTATAGTAGAGCTGAAACTTTATTCATTGACTGAAGGATAAAGGGAGAACTCATAGTCTCAAAACACCTTCTCCTCAAGGCAAGGGAGAAGTAAAGGAAATTTAGTAAGTAGGAGGCAGGCTTATCACCGGTGCTCTAAGAAAGGGACAGAGATTTCCAGAACAGTTGGGGTAACTGGGTCATGCACAGTCTTCTACAATCCTTTGCATATGGCAGGAATTGTGCCTCAGTTCAGTTCAGTTCAGTCACTCAGTTGTGTCTGATTCTT
>NW_011474548.1:8871-9551 GCF_000754665.1 Bison bison bison
AATTAATTTTGATAACTAAAGCAAAATTAGTGTAATAATTAGGATTAACTGAAGTGTTTTGCCAGTGTTTATTTACTGACTTAGCACATGAAATAAGTCTTAGATAGTATGGATCTAAAAGGAGAGAACATTCTTAAATGCAACAACTCTTCCTAATGCTGCCACAAGATTTTCCCCCATTCTTCTAAAAAGCAGGGCTCAATTTCAACTACCAACCTACTGCCATTTGGCGGAATTTTGTTTCTCTTTAGGTATCTATCATCCTATTTTCTCTTTCTTTACCACTGACATCAGCTTATTTCATATGGATCTGTAATACACTTATAGTTAAAAAATATTGTTTTGATTTGTTCATGAATTCTTTTAAAGGGCCTGTATGGGGAAATGAGTAATTTTTTTTGCGTCCTGTTCTTGCAGGAAGAATTTTGAATCATTTCTTCAAGGACATTGGGCATATGGATGACTTGCTGCCCCTGACATTTCAAGATTTCATCCAGGTAATATACCATTCCTGTCAGAGTTCTCAAAGAATCGAGTGCCTGTTTTTCAAGGCCTTTTCATTGGGGCAGAGGGTGGGCCTTTCAGCCTGGCAGTGTGTCCTATTATCTTCAGTAAGAGGCTGTGCTTGTAAGGGAAAGGTGCAACTGTGATTGGGAGGCTGAGTTAACATGAAGAACACC
>NW_011474549.1:0-509 GCF_000754665.1 Bison bison bison
AAGAGTGGGACCCAACTGAAGTGACTTAGCAGCAGCAGCAGCAGAGTGCAAATGACCCAAATGTCCATGAAATTATGAATGGATAAACAAATGGGAGTGTATACATATAATGGAATATTAATGGTCAATAAATAAATGAAACACTGATACCTGGTAAAAAGTGAATTTTGAAAACATGATGCTAAGTGAAGGAAACCAGACACAAAAGGCCACATATTATATGATTCCAAAGAAATCATATCATATAATATGAAACGTTCAGAATAGGAATCTGATCAATGCAAAGAAATAGAAGAAAACAATAGAATAGGAAAGACTAGAGATCTCTTCAAGAAAATTAGAGGTACAAAGGAACATTTCATGCAAAGATGGACACAATAAAGGACAGAAATGGTATGGACCTAACAGAAGCAGAAGACATTAAGAGGTGACAAGAATACACAGAAAAACTATATAAAAAGATTTTAATGACCCAGATAACCATGATGGTGTGATCACTCACCTAGACG
>NW_011474550.1:0-550 GCF_000754665.1 Bison bison bison
TGTGCTGCAAGGTATGCCAGTTCTTAGTTCCCTGACCAGGGACTGAACCCATGCCTCCTGCAATGAAAAGCATGGAGTCTTAACCACTGAACTACATCACAGTTAGATCTCTTTCCTTCAAATTCTGCAAATCCTATACGGAGATAAAAAAGGGAAAAAAGAAAATTTAAAATGTGTTGTCCTCCTGCCATCCTAACCTTTTAGTATCATTTCTTCATACAAGTGTTTAATTAACAGCAATGGGCTTATTTCACAGTAACTAAACTGTAACCAGGAAAATTTAAAAAACCTATCAGGGCTTTTCATTCTGTATTTTTTCAAAGCATTTATGCATTTGACCATTTCAACAGGTATTTATTGAGGACTGACTACACACCAGGCATTGTTCTGGGCACAGTGAACTCAGCCATGAGGAAACAGAGCCCCTAGAGTTTCTCTCTATGGTGGGAGACAAACAATAAGGAGAGTAAACCTGAGCACATGTACTGACGATGAGAAGGAAAAGGAAGCTGGCTCAGGGGGGTGGAGACTAAAGGGGGGAAGTGAGTCC
>NW_011474551.1:0-511 GCF_000754665.1 Bison bison bison
AGATAGATATATATTAGTTTTTGAAAGGTTTCTCAAATTCAGAACAGAAAGATTAAAAAGTAGGGTTAATATACCTGAAATCATTAAACTACCTGAAAGTTATTTAAAAATTTTGGAATCTTTCAAATGATTTTAGTAGTAAATGTAGTAACCTTAAGATCATCAGCCGTATTAAAATGCATCTGTCTTAGCTATGCTGCTGCTGCTGCTGCTGCTGCTGCGTCGCTTCAGTCAAGTCCAACTCTGTGTGATCCCATAGACAGCAACCCACCAGGCTCTCTCGTCCCTGGGATTCTCCAGGCAAGAACACTGGAGTGGGTTGCCATTTCCTTTTCTTTCCATGGAATTCTTTAAGCAAGAATACTGGAGTAGGTTGCCATTCTCTTCTCCGGGGGATCTTCCCAACCCAGGGATTGAACCAGGGTCTCCTGCATTGCAGGCAGATTCTTTTACCAGCTGAGCCATCAAGGAAGCCCATTTAATGTTTAGTCTGGTTTGATATCTAAATACC
>NW_011474552.1:0-529 GCF_000754665.1 Bison bison bison
TAGTGGTTTTGATTTGCATTTCTCTGATAAGGAGTGATGTTGAGCATCTTTTCATGTGTTTGTTAGCCATCTGTATGTCTTCTTTGGAGAAATGTCTATTTAGATCTTTGGCCCATTTTTTGATTGGGTCATTTATTTTTCTGGAGTTGAGCTGTAGGAGTTGCTTGTATATTTTTGAGATTAGTTGTTTGTCGGTTGCTTCATTTGCTATTATTTTCTCCCATTCTGAAGGCTGTCTTTTCACCTTGCTACTAGTTTCCTTTGATGTGCAGAAGCTTTTAAGTTTAATTAGGTCCCATTTGTTTATTTTTGCTTTTATTTCCAATATTCTGGGAGGTGGGTCATAGAGGATCCTGCTGTGATGTATGTCAGAGAGTGTTTTGCCTATGTTCTCCTCTAGGAGTTTTATAGTTTCTGGTCTTATGTTGAGATCTTTAATCCATCTTGAGTTTATGTTTGTGTATGGTGTTAGAAAGTGTTCTAGTTTCATTCTTTTACAAGTGGTTGACCAGATTTCCCAGCACCACTT
>NW_011474553.1:0-634 GCF_000754665.1 Bison bison bison
TTCCTAAGGCAACTCAAGAGGCTCCCTGAGTTCCTCTTGGTACCTGGAGAGGAATCCCAAACAACCCGCTGCAACTCAGGACAAACCACTAGATTCCCCTGTCCACGCGATGTGAGGCCATTTTCTCCTGCAGCACCTCGAGAGCAATCCCGAGTTCCCTCTCAAACTCGAGAGGAGGCTGGACTACCTTCATGCACTCAAGGGGGCCCAGGGTCCCCGTCACAACTCTAGATGAAAGCCAAGGTTCTGGACACAAGTTGAGAAGAGCCCCGTG
The DNA here is from genome assembly GCF_000754665.1 of Bison bison bison. Taxonomy (NCBI): domain Eukaryota; kingdom Metazoa; phylum Chordata; class Mammalia; order Artiodactyla; family Bovidae; genus Bison; species Bison bison. The sequence continues at coordinate 275 of NW_011474553.1, forward strand.
ATTCCCACCTCATGTGGAGATGAGGGCCCATTCCCTGCTTCAATCCAAAAGGAATCCCAACTTTCCCTTGCACCACAAGAGGAGGCCTGTCTCACCTGTTGAATCTCAAGTGGAACCCCGCCGATCCTGTGTCAAGGAACAAGGATACAGAGTGCCCCCTCAGCTCGAGATAAATCCTGATTCCCCTGCACTGGCTCTAATGGAACCCCAAGTACCCCCTCACAGCAGGATGGGAAGCCTGTCTCCCCTGCTGATCCTCTTGAAAAAGCCCAAATTCCCTGCCTGAACTCGACCAGAGCCCTGACACTCCTTGGACAACTCGAGAGGAATGCAGAGTTCCATGCCTTGACACCAGACGAG
>NW_011474554.1:0-761 GCF_000754665.1 Bison bison bison
TTGTGGGGCTTATAACAAGATCACCTCATTATTCTTTGATAATTTCCCATGAACCTTGGCTAAAATGGTGTTATTAACAATGACTTTTAGCTTCAGGTTTGCAAGATGAATATGTCCTGCAGAACTAGAGTATGGCAATGTGGCTACAGTTGATAATTCTGTACTGTGTCCTTTTCATTTGCTGAGAGAGTAGAGCTTAGGGGTTCTCAACATAAAAGAAAGAAAAAAATCTAAATGATTAAGATGTGAAGTGATAGATACATTAATTGGCTTAGTATGATAAGCATTTCAGTGTATATGTATGTCAAATCATCAAGTTGTACATCTAAATATATACAATTTTTGTCCATTAGATCCCAATAAAGCTGGAGGAGAAATCAATTTTAAAGAAATCCTTAATGTAGTCAAATATTTTTTATAACTCATACATTTAACAATGGCAATGTGTTGATTATTTTCTATTAATGGGCGTGATGGTGGTTTATTATACTATTTTTTTAATATTACTTTCTTAATTTTTATGCAGGTTTGAAATTTTCTATTGCAAAAAGGAAGAGAGAGCCAAAAATCGTCAGTTTTCAATTACCCATCTTTCTGTTGTTAACTCTTTCTCAGATAATGCAATCTACAATCTAAATAATCACTCCTCACCTAATTTCCAGTTGTCTTTGAATTCTCTACATTTTCCATCCCTATAAATGTTCAGCTACTAGTTCTTCTTCAAAGATGAAGAAATTGCTTGCTGAAGTTGGGAGTCTGGT
>NW_011474555.1:0-640 GCF_000754665.1 Bison bison bison
GAATACAATTGACAAAAAGCAAGGAAAAAGAGTAAATTATGTTAAATACTATGTTAGTCTCTTGGGTTGTAGAAAACCAGTGAATAATATCATTAAAGGTCTCCCCCTGGGGTCTCTTCAGTGCAGTCTGGACATCTGACTGTTCTTTTGTACTGTGAGGAAAAGACAGGGACAGATTTTTAAAGGTGTGGTGTTGAAGGCTTCAGACCTGCTTTGTGAGGAAATCATGATTCTCCTGGAACAAGGGCTTGAACATCATAGGTTGCATCAGGTGTGTGTGTTCATGCTAAATCACTTCAGTCATGTCCAGCTCTGCAGCCCTATGAACTGTAGCCTGCCAGACTCCTCTGTCCATGGGATTCTCCAGGCAAGAATACTGGAGAGGGTTGCCATTTCCCTCCCCAGGGGATCCTCCCAACACAGGGATCAAACCTGAGTCTCTGTCTCCTGCATTGGTGGGTGGGTTCTTTACCACCAGCGCCACCTGGGAAGCCCTGCATCAGGTGAGCAGCATTTCACAATGATGTGGACATACAGAATTGCTTGTTTAATGGGCTCGCTTCTTTACTCCAGGTTCTTGTTCATGGGTGACTGTACATTTGCAGAAATGATGTCAAGTTAGCAGGAATTAGCTAGATTT
>NW_011474556.1:0-625 GCF_000754665.1 Bison bison bison
AAATTCTAAAGGAAATTAGAAAATACCTTGAGACAAATAAAAACACAACATATCAAGACTTACAATATGTAATTGAGGAGATGGTGGAGGAGTAGGATGGGGAGAACACTTTCTCCCCCACAAATTCATCAAAAGAGCATTTAAACGTAGAGTAAATTCCACAAAACAACTTCTGAATGCCGGCAGAGGACATCAGGCACCCAGAAAAGCAACCCAACTCTTCGAAAGGAAGTAGGAAAACATATAAAAAACAAACAAACAAAAAAAAAGAGGCAAAAGAGGGAGGGACGGAGTTCCATCCCGGGAAGGGAGTCTTAAAAAGAGAGAAGTTTCCAAACACCAGGAAACCTTCTCACTGCCGAATCTGTGCCGAGCTTAGGAAGCACAGAGGGCAACATAACAGGGAGAAAAAATAAATAAACAATTAAAACTCGCAGATTGCGAGCCCTACGGTAACTCCCCTACCCGAGAAGCAGCGCAGACGCCTGCACACGCCATTAGCAAGCGGGGGCTGGGCAGGGAGGTGAGGCGCGGGCTGCATCGCTGAGAGTAAGAATCTGGCCTGAATACCCTGAGCGCTATCTGAGCGAAATAATTTGGGCTAGCAAACCAGACTGTGGGGTAT
>NW_011474557.1:0-1049 GCF_000754665.1 Bison bison bison
GTAATGTTTACATGATGAAAAACTAATCACAGAGCTTAGCTCTGATGTGGGTCACCTTAGTGATTGAAAGGCTTTCATCCAAGCAGCTGAGCAGTGCTGCTTTCTTTCCTTTTCCTCTCACCTCTAGGCCAGAACTCCTTAGAAATAAAATATTAAGGAAAGTGAGTTATTAAGATGGTAGGGGCAGTGTAGACTAAAGAACTGCATGTATCTTTGAACTGCTGCTCCCCGTAAAAGTCAAAGACTTCTTTCCGACACATGATGGTTCGCAGCTTGACTTATCTGTGAGTTCCAGTTCGAATGTTTAACAGCAGTCATTTGTTTTCTTACCGTGGTTTTTCAGCTGTGTGAAATCAGAGCATCTTCTCAGGAGGGTGCATACTATTCAGAGCTTGGAAGGCACTTGTGTAAGCCTGGGTGTATGTGCACCGACTTCACTGTATGTCCCTGAATCCAGGGACAAGTTCTGGCACCTGTTGTGTTTGCCATGTGGATGGATGCCCTTGTGCCCTAGTGGCCCAGAAATGGGTGCTCTGGCCCAGGTCGCGGCCTTGCCTTATGTGCAGTAGATGGCTATCGCTGGCCCCTTTACTTCTCTTCCTGGGGTTGGCCTTTGCCTCCTGCTTTACCTACTCTGTTTCTTCTTCCCAGCTCGAGCCTCAGGCACAGAAGTGATTCAGCTTTTTCCTGAGAAAGGAAATATGGGGAAGGTCCTCCCCGAATACCTCAGCAACTGGACCATGGAAAAAGTCCGACGAGGTAGAGACACTCTTTCCATATGCTCCCACTCTTGTCTGGAGTTAGTTAGAACTGGCAGAGTTTGCTTCTTTGGGAACCCCCTGTACATAAGCCTTACCGGCTGCCAGGTGAAAAGTTTCCACCATTCTCCTGTCAGCTGGCTTCATGTAGGTGTTATGAATCTGATGCAGCAGATTCCTGGAAGTGCCGGAAATGAACTGTGGGTGTGGGTGCCTGTGGCTCTCCAAGGCCGCCCGTGTGCTGACGAGTCCTGGTTTTGTGGGGGATGCCTCTCGTCTGTTGTGAGGGTG
>NW_011474558.1:0-656 GCF_000754665.1 Bison bison bison
CTCACTGGAAAAGACTCTGAGTGCTGGGAGGGATTGGGGGCAGGAGGAGAAAGGGACGACAGAGGATGAGATGGCTGGATGGCATCACTGACTTGATGGATGTGAGTCTGAGTGAACTTTGGGACTTGGTGATGGACAGGGAGGCCTGGCGTGCTGTGATTCATGGGGTCTCAAAGAGTCGGACATGACTGAGCGACTGAACTGAACTGAACTGAACTGATAATGAGTGATGTTGAGTATCTTTTCATGTGTTTGTTAGCCATCTGTATGTCTTCTTTGGAGAAATGTCAGTTTTGTTCTTTGGCCCATATTTTGATTAGGTCGTTTATTTTTCTGGAATTGAGCTGCAGGAGTTGCTTGTGTATTTTTGAGATTAATTCTTTGTCAGTTGCTTCATTTGCTATTATTTTCTCCCATTCTGAAGGCTGTCTTTTCACTTTGCTTATAGTTTCCTTAGTTGTGTAAAAGCTTTTAAATTTAATTAGGTCCCATCTGTTTATTTTTACTTTTATTTCCATTACTCTGGTAGGTGAGTCATAGAGGATCCTGCTATGATTTACGTCAGAGAGTGTTTTACCTATGTTTTCCTCTAGGAATTTTATAGTTTCTGGTCTTGAATTTAGATCTTTAAACCATTTTGAGCTTATTTTTATTAA
>NW_011474559.1:0-511 GCF_000754665.1 Bison bison bison
TTTTGAACTGTGGTGTTGGAGAATACTCTTGAGAATCCCTTGGACTACAAGGAAATCAAACCAGTCAATCCTAAAGGAAATCAATCCTGAATGTTCATTGGAAGGACTGATGTTGAAGCTGAAGCTTCAATACTTTGCCCACCGGCTGTGAAGAACTGACTCATCGGAAAAGACCCTGATTTTGGGAAAGATGAAGGCAAGAGGAGAAGGGGACAACAGAGGATGAGATGGTTGGATGGCATCACCAACTCAATGAACTTGAGTTTGAGCAAACTCTGGGAGATAGTGAAGGACAGGGAAACCTGGTGTGCTGCAGTCCCTGGGGTTGCAAAGAGTCAGACATGACTGAGTGACTGAACAACAACAAGGAGCATGCAGTTTCTCTCGTGTACACCCATGGTGGATTCATGTTGATGTATGGCAAAACCAATACAATATTGTAAATTAATTAGCCTCCAATTAAAATAAATTTAAATTAAAAAAATAAATAAAATTTATCAACTTTTTTTAA
>NW_011474560.1:0-508 GCF_000754665.1 Bison bison bison
TTATTCTTAGATCTCAGAATGGACTGACTGAAGTTTTGAAAATTTTACACATTTTCAATTCTCATAATTTTCATATAAGGATAATTTTAGACAGCAGTCAGTATTCATGTATTCAAATTCAAGAAAATGGTTGTTGGTATTCTACAAAAATAACTGTATTCCTAAATAAATGTACTCCTAAAAAATTTCACAGCCATGAAAGACAAAAAAAAGCCAAGAAAGTATTCCATATTAAAGGATACTAAAGACATGACAACTAAACTCAACAGTCAATCAGGGTCTGGATTTTACATCAGAAAAAAAATGCTCAAAAATAATTTGGGACAATTACACAATTTGAATGTGGACATTAAATTAGCTAATGCATGCATGTTAGTCACTCAGGGGCGTCCAACTCTTTGCAATCCCATAGACTGTAGCTCTCCAGGCTCCTCTGTCCATGGAATTCTCCAGGCAAGAATACTGGATTGCATTGCCATTTCCTTCTCCAGGGGATCTTCCCAACCCA
>NW_011474561.1:0-643 GCF_000754665.1 Bison bison bison
AAAAAAAAAAAAAAACAGATTGGGATATTAGGTACCACAAACTCAGCGTTTATCTCTACTGTGATCTGGTGCAACTTGCTATAAAACGCAATACAGTACTAGATTGCATTGATGCCATTAGCAACTGTTGCCATGTACTCCTCCCCTATGGCATCGTATTGACTTCAGAGCAGCACATTTAACAGGGACACTGACAAATGAGGATAGTAGAGCAATCAAGGTTGTAAAGGGTGTAGAGATGGTCATATGAGAAACTTTTGAAAGAATATAGATCATTCAGTAAGAAAACAACTTCTTCATGCATTTGGAGAGGGTGGATAAAGGAGATAGGTACATTGAAGCAAGGCTGTGGAAGGGGAGCCATGGCAAGTATTATAGGAGACTCAGTGTGAAGAAGGAAAACCTAAACCTTAGAGTTGTTGCTCAGTGACATGGCCTGCTTCATTAACTTCCATTATTTTTTAATCTGGCTGATCAGCTAATAAGGATTCTACATGGCTCTGTTCAGTCGACAGGGATGTAATACCTTATAATGGTAGCTTAAATAATATAGAAAGAAATGTATTTTGCTCCCATGTAAATGTTCGGAAGTAGGTAGGTCAGGGCTTGTTAGGCTGTTCTGCTTCACAAAGTTGTCAGTCCC
>NW_011474562.1:0-542 GCF_000754665.1 Bison bison bison
TCTTTGGTTGTGGTGCGCAGGCTTCCCACTGTGGTGGCTCCTCCAGTTGTGGAGCCTGGGCTCTAGAGCACATGAGCTCAGTGGTTGCAGCTCAGGGACTCGAAAGTACAGGATCAGTAGTTGTGGTGCATGGGCTTAGTTGCTATGCAGCATTTGGAATCTTCTCAGACCAGGGATTGAACCTGTGTCCCCTGTATTGAAAGGCAGATTCTTAACCACTGGACCACAAGGGAAGTCCTCGTTTTTATTATTGAAGCCAAAATAAGTTATTCTCTTCACTTGCAACTGAAAGATCATTGATTGAATCAACCTTTAACTCTTATTTTCTAGGTTTACTTCAAGCTCCCTAATTCAGTTTTTCTTCTTGCTTAGACTATTGCAGTAGCCTCTTAACTCCCTCCCCACTTCCTGTGTCCTATGTATTTGTTACTGAGTTAATACCTTTTAGGCATAGCTATCGGAGAAGGCAACAGCACCCCACTCCAGTACTCTTGCCTGGAGAATCCCATGGACGGAGGAGCCTGGTAGGCTGCAGTCCATGG
>NW_011474563.1:0-564 GCF_000754665.1 Bison bison bison
TCCATGGACTGTAGCCCGCCAGGCCCCTCTGTCCATGGGATTTCCCAGGCAAGAGTACTGAAGTGAGTAGCCCTTCCCCTCTGCAGGGGATCTTCTCAACCCAGGGATCAAACCCGGGTCTCCTGCATTGGCAGGCAGATTCTTTACCACTGAGCCACCTGGGAAGCCTCAAGAATTATGCACAGAGGGAGATAAATATATCCTGGCATATTCATGTCGTCTTAGTTGTGAGGCTTAACATGGGCAAGTTGGGGTGATGAGAAAGAAGCCTTTGCATCAACTATTGATCAGTAATATATTTTCTTGGTATTAACACATGCTCTTCCCATACCCTTGAGAATCATCCATGGGGCAACCAAGAAAATACCTTATTTACAGAAGATTTTCTTTTTAAGGTCTCCTTTGTATTGAAAACAAAGTCAAGTCCTGCTTCCCTGTGAATAATAAAAACTGAGAGATCACATATTGAGGAACTAGGGCCTTGTTTTCTTTCTTATCCTTTTAATGCCTGATAAGTCTTCCAGTTGTGTTGTGTGCTTTGAGAATAACAAGACTTCTTTCAGC
>NW_011474564.1:0-509 GCF_000754665.1 Bison bison bison
ATTCTATGGACAGACCATGGGGTTGCAAAGAGTCAGACACAACTGAGTGACTGATACTTTCATTATTTACGGGGTTAAGGTTCATTGCCATTTGTTTGTTTTGATGCTCAAAGTATCCCAGACTTGTCTATCAAGGGTCATTCAAGCTTCTCTGTCCTTCTACACATCTTCATGATTCTGTGAGTGCTTCCTTATTTTATGGCACAGGATGTCCCAGACCCATCTTGGTCTGGGAGCATAAAGAACAAACTGATGTTCCACTTCAGACACTCTGATTTACGAGCCTGTTCATCTCAATGACTGAGAGCTTGTCCAGGGTCAGAAAGGCTTGTATTTAGAGCTTTGTATTCATGGTGTCAGACACATGCATCCTGAACATCATCTAAAGATAATAAATAGGATGCTAAGAACTTCCTAGAGCAGGAAGTCAGATTTGGGATGATAATTATGAGTAGAGTTCAGGTGACCATGCCCCTTGGGTGCCAGATTTGACTATGACGTTGATGCCA
>NW_011474565.1:0-654 GCF_000754665.1 Bison bison bison
ATGAGTTACAAACTGTGGTTATCCACTTAGGAGATCAAGTGCAGCAACTGACTTTCCAAACACGTATACATTGTCACTGGAATTTTGCTTCTTTTTGTCTAACATGCTGTATAATAGCACTGATTATCCTTGGGATAAAGTTAAAGTGCATTTGCAGTATCTCACAGATAACTCAAGTTTAGACATCAATTTGTTGAAACAACAAGTTGCTAATTTTCAAGTTAAGGTACTTAAGGAATTGTACAGCACTCAATTTTATGATACTTTAACCAAAACCCTATCATCTCTAGACCCTAGAACTTGGTTTTCAGGAAACAACATTTTTATATATGTTATTAATCATCTCGCTTTTTCTGTCATTGCTTATAGGATATAGATATCTCTACTCAAGACTCCATGCCTCCCACAATGGAGTCCAACTAGCAGCTGCCATGCTTAAATTAAAAACAAAAGGAGGATATGTTGGGAAGCACAGTACAAAATAGCCGGTTGGAGGAAGTCCTTGGGAAAATGGCGAAGGGCCAGAAGTACCCTGGCTTTGTGTGCTGCGGGCAGAAAAACATCTCCTGCCTTTGGTTATGTCCGGTGCCAAGATTTAATAATAAATATTAAGGATGTTGCTTGAGAAAATGGGTTATGGGATAAGCACATGGG
>NW_011474566.1:0-542 GCF_000754665.1 Bison bison bison
AAAAAGAAATAAAAGGAATACAGATTGGAAAAGAAAAAGTAAAACTCTCACTGTTTGCAGATGGCATGATCCTATACATAGAAAACCCTAAAGACTCCACCAGAAAATTACTAGAGCTAATCAATGAATACAGTAAAGTTTCATGATGTAAAATTAACCCAAAGAAATCCCTTGTATTCCTATACACTAACAATGAGAAAACAGAAAGAGAAATTAAGGAAACAATTCCATTCACCATTGCAATGAAAATAATAAAATACTTAGGAATATATCTACCTAAAGAAACAAAAGACCTATATATAGAAAACTATAAAACCCTCATGAAGAAAATCAAAGAGGACACAAATAGACAGAGAAAAATACTATGTTCATGGATCGGAAGAAACAATATAGTGAAAATGAGTATACTACCCAAAGCAATCTATAGATTCAATGCAATCCTTATGAAGCTACTAATGGTATTTTTCAGAGAACTAGAACAAATAATTTCACAATTTGTATGGAACTACAAAAAACCTCGAATAGCCAATGCAATCTTGAGA
>NW_011474567.1:0-688 GCF_000754665.1 Bison bison bison
AGTCTATTTTTAAACAAAATAATTACATATTTATAAACACTTCTATATGTGATGATCTGAACAAATAAATCTCAGATTTATTCTTTGTAAAATTTTAAAGCTAATAGCAAAAATGATTTTCTAGTACATTCAATAACATGAATCTAAAACAAAAAAATTAAACATTTTGAACTTGTTTAAAACCCAATTTGAATAAAATTTGAATATTATAAAATAAAATACATATGAAATGGAGAGAAGGAATATGTCAGAGACAGAAAAATAGAAGTGAAAATAATATTTCTATGTATTAATAGGGACTAGAGAGAATTGCACAACATTTTAAGTGTCATTGACATATATATTGTAAATTTATTTTTCATCATAAGGTATTTAATCTGTAAGCAATGTAATTTAATTGTAGTACAAGCTGAAACAGAAAGGAAAAAAATATAGCAGTGATTTCACAAGACACTTCAGGTAGGATTGATCTTCAAAATAATATCCCCCAACCCTGAACCAGTCAAATAATAGTTATAGTTCAATCATAAGTCTCTCTTTCCCTCTCCCTCTCTCACACACACACAAAATATTTTTTATTTATTATTGGAATTAATAATCAATTCCTATAATATATTTTTTTAAATCCCTTTAATATTTAAATATAGAGTTTTAAATGTACTGGAGAGATAAAGAAAGGCTGCCTTAA
>NW_011474568.1:0-510 GCF_000754665.1 Bison bison bison
AAGAGCTTCATGACCCAGATAATCATAATGGTATGATCACTCACCTAGAGCCAGACATCCTGCAATGTGAAGTCAAGTGGGTCTTAGGAAGCATCACTACAAACAAAGCTAGTGGAGGTGATGAAATTCCAGTTGAGCTATGTGAAGTCCTAAAAGATGATGCTGTTAAAGTGCTGCACTCAATATGACAGCAAATTTGGAAAACAGCATTGGCCACAGGACTGGAAAAGGTCAGTTTTCATTCCAGTCTCAATGAAAGGTAATGCCAAAGAATGTTCAAACCACCACACAATTGCACTCAACTCACATGCTACCAAAGTAATGCTCAAAATTCTCCAAGACAGGTTCAACAGTACATGAACTGAGAACTTTCAGATGTTCAAGCTGGATTTAGAAAAGGCAGAGCAACCAGAGATCAAATTGCCAACATCCGTTTTATTATTGAAAAAGCAAGAGAGTTCCAGGAAAATATCTGTTTCTGCTTTACTGACTACACCAAAGCCTTTGACT
>NW_011474569.1:0-542 GCF_000754665.1 Bison bison bison
AAAGAGCATGTTTCTCTTCTGGAATCTGAAGCTGAAAATAAGTGCAAGGCTTCTGGAGTGCTAAATGAAATTGAATTATAAACCAGACCACTGCTTCCCAAATGCATCTGCACTTGGAATTACCTGAGGAGCTTCAGAGATACTCCTGTGCCCCGTTCTGAGACTGAGATTAATGGGTATGAGGTATGACCAAGGTTTGGGATTTTTGAAAGATCTCCAGGCTATTCTAATGTGCAGGCAAGTTTGGGAACCACTGAAGTGGAGATTTTGAGCCATGTATTTCCAACTTCAAACTTCTAGGTAATGTAAATTTGGGGTTTCTGCATTAAAATTTAAGTTGAGACAATGAAATCAGTCTAATTGGATTTATCAGGTTGAAATCAACATGATTAGGGACCTTATTTACATAAAGCCAAGCAATTCATGAAAAAGTCAAAGTAGTTTTGTGCTCAAAGCCACACAAATTACTAATGTTCAAAACAACAAGGTTTTAAAGTAATTTTGTCAGATGAATATATATCTCCAACTACAGTTGCTAGGCT
>NW_011474570.1:0-708 GCF_000754665.1 Bison bison bison
GGGGTCATGCTCTGCAAGAGCTCCGTTCTCAGGTCCTGGCAGCCCTGAGTATATCCGTGCAGTCACTTTGTGGGCTGCTTCCGAGGTGAGTCGCTGAGGGGGTGGAATTGGGCAAGGCCACCCCAGAAGAGGAAGAGGAACAGATCAGGGAAAGGCCCCATCGCGTGCAGGAGTCCTTCAGAGATGAAGTGAGTGAGGAGAGAGCGTGTGCTCTCCAAGATGCTTCCCTGGGAGGGGTCCCCACAAGGTGCCCGGCACAGGGACGAGAGGGTGGGGTGGGCCCGGGTCCTCTGAGCTGCAGCGGTGCACCCGCCGCCCATCTCAGGAACCTGGGGTCCCTGGAGGCTGAGAATCGTCACCTGTCACTTGTCTGAGAGGGCAGGCTGGCTGGGCGGTGGCCGGGTGGGAGCACGACCAGGAGGTGAGGGGGCCGTCTGTGGGTGCCAGGATGACCCTTCCCTGTTGGGGGCCCCTCATTCCATCGAGAATTCTCTGGAAGTGGCGGCTCCCTCCTACAGTACCGAGTTCCGTGCCAGGAACCCCGGGTTGCCACGCGGCCTGTGGATAAGCCTGCACCTCCAGGCCCCTGTGTTCTACTGTGTCCAGTACTACCGGCACGTACAACGGGCAGAACTTTACGGCGTCACGAAGCTCTGCAAAGCAGACACTCGCGCAAGTGACCTGACGTGCACAGACAAGAAGATGCTT
>NW_011474571.1:0-512 GCF_000754665.1 Bison bison bison
AAAAAACTGTAGTAAATTTTGAAGTCGTACTACATATTGATATTAACGCCAATCAGTAATATCACTCTGAAAGCTGCCATTACGAGGTTTATTTTGTTCGTGGCTCAGTCCATAAAGGATCCTCCTGCAATGCAGGGATCCGCCTGCAATGCAGTAGACCCAGGGTTGAATTCCTGGGTCCGGAAGATCCCCTGGAGAAAGAAATGGCACTCCAATATTCTTGGCTGGAAAATCCCGTGGACAGAGGAGCCTGGAGGGATACAGTCCATGGGATTGCAAGAGTCAGACATGACTTAGCGACTAAACCACCAAAAAGCAAACAAAATTTCACATTTACATTTGAAATAGCAGGATTTAAAAATACGACAGTGTGTTAGATAATATTTCTAAACATATGGCTTTCCTTTTCTTAACCACACAAAATTCACAAGGACTTCACCTTCCCTGTCTCATAGCACAGACCCGCACTGATGAGTGGTCACTGCTGCATTTTCTTCACTGAACTCCTGGTC
>NW_011474572.1:0-1002 GCF_000754665.1 Bison bison bison
AAAAAAAAACAAAAACTTTTTCCTGTCTTCCTCCTTGAGAATTCCAGATCCTTCTCTCCTGGCGGACCCCCGGACTTAAAAACGTACCTAGAAATTGACTCTCTCGGTGGGATTGAAGGGGGTCTGTGAATAGACCCTGGGGTTCAGCAAGACTGCTGGTCTCAAGTAAGGTGGTCATCTCGTGCAGGTGCTCATAGGACTGCTGGCCTGAGCTCAGGGAACTGCAGGCTGCCTGTTCCCAGATAGATGCTGAGGCAGCAACAGCATGGAGCAGTTTAGGGAACCTGTCAACAATACTCTGTATCATCCTTCTTATTAGAATCGTCACAGTGTCCACGTAGTTACAAAATTGGAGAGCAGATACAACAAAGAAGTGAGGGAATGTATATGAAGTTATGAGAAGTTTAAAGCCAGTGAGTCAAATAATTTCCACATATGACATCTCTCTGTGCTACCAAACATTTCATTGTGGTCTCCTCACTACAGCCTTAAATAAGGTGGAAGAGGTTATTGTTGGTGGTGGGTTAACATTTCATCATTACAATCAACCGAAACATGAAAAGCCATTCACTTTTATTAATAACCATGTATTAATTGTACACATAGTTGAAATAAAATCTTTTAGAATCCACGGCATGATCCATGATTAAGTACAGATCAAAAGTACAGAGAAAGATATTCATTTCTCTGTTATAATGATGCGACACTTGTGATTTTTATGGCTTACCAAAGGCTAGGAAGCACTTAGCAAGCATGGTATACACTAACTCCATGCCTTTTCAAGGAAGAGTTTCTAATACACTTCGAGGTTATCACAAAAGCTGTGTTTATTTCAACAGTGTCAAGTAGTAATCATGACCTGTGTTGATATTATAAAGATACATCAATATTGCAGTCAACTGTCATTGTGTTCTCCTTAAAATCAAGGATATTATTCTTGAAACCTTACAACCGACTTCTGCTTACTTTACAACATGGAAAGATTCAATGATCACTATATCA
>NW_011474573.1:0-646 GCF_000754665.1 Bison bison bison
GAACTTGACAAAAAATAATCTATATCTGTATCTATATTTATATATCTTTCAGACTTTCTTCTAAGATACAATTAGGCAACTGATCAGAGGAATGATTCTCTTTAACAATGTCCATCTATAGTAGAGAAAAGGGGTCTTGAAGACCCTCATGCTCTGTTCCCATAAGCTACTGCCTTGAGGAAGAATAAATTCAGCCAATTAGAAGGGAAATAGTATGAGCAGAATGAAAAGTGTTCTTTGAGCTCTTACAAATGATTTGCCTTCATACTGGTTTTGAACTCCTAGCAATGCAAGACCTCTTTAAGTTCTTCAAAATTTATAAATTACTTTTCCAAAAAATCAAAAATATCTGGAGTTGGAAGAAACATTAGTGATCATATAGTCTTATCCAGTTTACTGTCCAATACTTGAAATTCCTCTATGTCTGCCTACTGATTTTTAAATCTCTGCTCATTTCTAGTGATGGGGAAGTTCACTATCTCCTGAGACAAATTTTTCTCGCTTTGAATGGTACTGAACATTGACAAATTGTCTTTTTTATATTGAGTTGAATCCAGTTTCCGTGGAACCTACACACATACACATACAGATGTGCACAGTGATTCTGATTTACTCTTTAGAGAAATAAAGAAGATATCTGAGCTCT
>NW_011474574.1:0-501 GCF_000754665.1 Bison bison bison
CAGCTATTTGAAAGAAGTAAATTAAGAGAGTGACTACTGGTAAATGATAGTAGAATAATAAACATTAATTGGTTTTATTTTCAAGCAACATATTCATCGGATGGTTATCCTAAAGATGATCATGTTTCAAACTTTTCAGTATATCATTTACTGTTATTTTCTAAAACACTGATTATTCTTAGGTTTTTTAAACCAAACTCAATCTTCCTAAAATTTTATTCTATCAATTCTTAATTATTCCCAATATTAGAATTACCTTTAACAAATACCTTTTGAAGTTTATGACTGTCTACAATTGCTTGAAATAATTGTTCTCTTCCATTGTTCAAAACACAACTAAGATTTCAAAAATATCTTTTTCAGGTGAGAGACTGAAATTAGGATTTTTCAAGTAATAAATGAAAAGGACAGTTGCATTGTCCTTTGTTAAAAGTTGGAGTGAATAACCTACCAGGATGACAGGAGATTCTAGAAGTTTCTAGAAATGAGAGGAAAAGATTG
>NW_011474575.1:0-922 GCF_000754665.1 Bison bison bison
ATGTCATCTGCAAACAGTGAGAGTTTTACATCTTCTTTTCCAATCTGGATTCCTTTTATTTCTTTTTCTTCTCTGATTGCTGTGGATAAAATTTCCTAAACTCTGTTGAATAGTTGTGGTGAGAGTGGGCACCCTTGTCTTGTTCCTGACTTTAGGGGAAATGCTTTCATTTTTTCACTATTGAGGATAATGTTTGCTGTGGGTTTATCATATATGGCTTTTATTATGGTGAGGCATCTTCCTTCTATGCCTGCTTTCTGGAGGGTTTTTTTTAATCATAAATGGATGTTGAATTTTGTCAAAGGCTTTCTCTGCATCTATTGAGATAATCATATGGTTTTTATCTTTCAGTTTGTTAATGTGGTGTGTCACATTGATTGATTTGCAAATTTTGAAGAATCCTTGCATCCCTGGGATAAAGGCCACTTGGTCATGATGTATGATCTCTTTAATATGTTGTTGGATTCTGTTTGCTAGAATTTTGTTGAGGATTTTTGTATCTATGTTCATCAGGGATATTGGCCTGTAGTTTTCTTTTTTTGCAGCATCTTTGTCTAGTTTTGGTATTGGGGTGATGGTGGCCTCATAGAATGAGTTTGGCAGTTTAGGTTCCTCTGCAATTTTCTGGAAGAGTTTGAGTAGGATAGATATTAGCTCTTCTCTAAATTTTTGGTAGAATTCACCTGTGAAGCCATCTGGCCCTGGGCTTTTGTTTGTTGGATGATTTTTTATTGCAGTTTCAATTTGCATGCTTATAATGGGTCTCTTAAGATTTTCTATTTCTTCCTGGTACAGTTTTGGAAGATTATACTTTTCTAAGAATTCATCCATTTCTTCCAAGTTGTCCATTTTATTGTCATATAGTTGCTGATAATAGTCTCTTATGATCCTTTGTATTTCTGTGTTGATTGTTATGATTTCT
>NW_011474576.1:0-734 GCF_000754665.1 Bison bison bison
GCATCATTCCTTCCAAAGAACACCCAGGGCTGATCTCCTTTAGAATGACTGGTTGGATCTCCTTGCAGTCCAAGGGACTCTCAAGAGTCTTCTCCAACTCCACAGTTCAAAAGCATCAATTCTTCGGCGCTCAGCTTTCTTCACAGTCCAACTCTCATATCCATACATGACCACTGGAAAAACCATGGCCTTGATGAGTATTAATGAAATAATGTAAAGAGCCACAGAACTAATTGGGAAAGCACTTATGACTGTATAATCATGAAAATACAGTTCTTCTTCTATAAAAGGCAGTGTTGTGTCTTGCAAGCCTAGTTGGAGTGGATATGGCATAGAGATATAAAAGATTTGAACCTGTAATTTAACTTTGACAAAGTTACATAATTTTTACTAATATCTCACTTGTTGAGAAGACATAGTGATTATGAAGTTGGCTTGAGACCAGCTGGAGAAGATTTTATTCCTTCCTTCTTAAATTTATGTAAGTTATTCAAGTATGTTATGGTGGGAAACAGATGTTCAAGGTATTTGTTAATTCCACTACTGCGTCTAAATTCTTGTGTAGATGCAAAGTCTTGACAAATTATAAAAATCACCAGTATTACTTCTATTAATGATGAACCTATGGATAAGGTGATGCTTCGTGTTGTGTATACATCTGTATCCGGAGAAGGCGATGGCACCCCACTCCAGTACTCTTGCCTGGAAAATCCCATGGACGGAGGAGCCTGGTA